>NC_041331.1:3210000-3430000 GCF_004354835.1 Perca flavescens
CTGAAGTAAAGGCTGGACTACAACAGAGCTGTTTGGAGCAGTTTGTGAACAGTGTTTTCTGTTGGAGATGGTAAGTCCCTTTGGGGTGGACTTTAGGTGTTTTTATACTTTGTAAACCTATATAACATGCACAAGATATATCACACAATAAAGGAAAGGGAAAAAACCCAATAGCATAATATGAGCACTTTAAGGCAACAGCCAACAGGCACACTTTGTCATTGCAACTGCATCGTTCCTCCCCCTCTCTCATACATTCGGATGTTGTTGTCTCTTACTGCAGGTTCTCTGACTCTCTCCGCCCAGTACACCTGCTACTGTGTACTAACAGAGATGGACAAAAGTGAATAGCATCCCAAACACTTTAAAACTCAACACCAGCAGTCTCTACATCCTGAAAGCTGAAAGTCACCGGGGCCAGCCAGGTGAGGGATTCTTCTGTGGAAAAAAAAAAAAAAAAAGATTTTATTGTACTGTTCACTGTCTCAGACGCCACTGACTTGTTTACACTGAAAATGCTGCCAGATGCCCACCCCCACCTTCAGCTTTATCCTGGAATTCAAGGCCATTCAAAGACTCCGACCGTAAGGACTGACAGTACTGTTATACTGCATAGTATGGCTATTTGTATTCTTCATCACACTTTTTAATTACCTCTATTATAAAGGATCTGCTGAGAGAGGGTGCACAGGTAACTGTATAATGCCTTTTAAAGAGCATGTGCCTGTGAGATTTTACAGGCGCTGCACATGACCACAAAGACCTGATAATGATTATACATAAAGTACATTTTTAATATATGGATTTAACCCACTTTAACTGAAAGACATAACTATATATACATATATATATATATATATATATATATATATATATATATATATATATATATACATTATGTGTGAATGTGCATAATTTCACCTGTGAATGAAAAGACAAATCATAAATTGTCCATCATGTAAGCTTAGTGAATGGAAAAAAGGGAAGATAATGTTTTTCTTTTTTTGTCTGCTGCTATGTGAAGACTTTGAGCCATCACCCGGATGTCATTGCCTTTATGTACATTTGGTGTCATTGTCTAATGTCTGGTAGGTGTGTTATTGCATTTTAAGTGTTGAAATAAAACATTGGGCCTTTTCCATTTGGCGGCTGAGGTGGGTTAATTATCTGCCGCTGAATCCACTCTGGCGTTGTAGGAAGCTGTAGCCTTCCCGTTCTTTATCTTCTCTGGGTGCTGCGGCACTAAGTGTTCAACGTGCTGTACCCGAGGCATCAATAGATTGACTTAGTCAAAATAGCAATTCATTTAGGTATCTATTGTAGAGTTCTGTCTTTTAGTCACCTACGTTTAAACGATTATTATTTCTAAAGTATCTATCCCTGCGAGGAATGGTTTAAATTGGAGAAATCCTCCTATCGCAGAAGTTTTGAAAGTTATTTATGGAGATACACTCACTCAGCAATAAGTTGTCAGCTGACACTATCAGGCTTTGACACTGTTTTTTTCTTCTCCCAATTAAAGTACAAACATGTTTGAGTTTATATCAATAGCTGTACACTGTTTTAAATGGACTTGCTGATCTAGATCCAATTTGCTGTAGAATAACTAAAAGCTGTGTGTCACTTGTATGCCAAGGTAAGTATGCACAGGACCAAATCATTTTTACTTTAACTGGTAAAATCCCATTCATTTTAAATGGCACTACATCTTGGCTTCAATTTAGCTCTTTCATCTTGTGCCATTAATTAAATCCTACGTTGGCATTGGTCCCTTGGTCCAAACTGGGCATGCTTCATGAAAGTGTGTTAAAACCTTTTTGAAATCATGTGTACTTATGAGTATTATATATTAAGTATTGAATATTAAGGGAAGTGAAGCTTCGATGTTTGGTGATTCAACCACAGTTGTTAAATCCCAAATCATTGCAGTTTGTTAAATTAAACATAAAATGAGAGACAATTTGTTTTCGGTGATGTGCTGCGTGTTTAGCTCACACTGCGAGGAACTCCTAACAGGTTAGGGCAGCTGAGCTTTTTTCTAAAGAATTTAGGACTGGTTGAGGAGGATTTTCTACAGACTTTTGACATCCAAAGCTTTCACAACCAGCTCATCGGGGGTCCATTTCAGAAAACAGGTTAAACTCTGAGTTAGTTAACACTGAGATGAGGGAAACTCTGGGTTTTCGGTTTCAGAAAGAGAGGATACTCAAACCTGAGAGAGAGGGGGAACTGCAGCCCGTTTCACAACGAGAGGTAACTTACCTCACAGTCACCTGTGAACCTAAGGGACTGTTTGTTATTTATTTCAGGGGCCACCGGAGTAGTTTTGGGACCTTTAGCCAAAAAAGACATGACCCTCCCCTCGCCAGTAAAGAAATTCTATGACCCTCCAATACGATTTGGAAAAAAGGCATGACCCTCCCCCAACAATTTATCAATACCTTCTGTACTTCTTCTTTACTCGTTTTGTGTTATTTAAGATATTTATAAAATATCTGATGATGCCAGATGTAATTATTCCACTCATTTTTTAAAACAATGCAATTATCCGTTTCAGCCACCAGGGGAGCAGTGTTCCCCCTGCCTCACAGCAAACTCATGGGTCAGACCCATCTGGTAGCGAAGGAGGGCCGAGACTAAGAGCTACATGGAAAAATATGCACCAAACAAGCCACTTTGAAATGTTGCCGTTCCATGAATACAAAAGTTGGGTGACCCCCCCCCTCTGGAATAAAAAAGATGGATGACCCTCCCCTCAACAAAGAATAAAAAGACATGACCCTCCCCTATTTCCATCCGGTGGTCCATTCCATAAATACCAAACAGTCCCTAATCTGGTTGGGAGCAAGTTTTCTTCGATAAAGAAGAATTTGTTTTGTGGTGGTGCACGCACTGAACCTACTCGAGAGTCGATTGAACAAACTCACATCAGCTGTTCTCAAACCAAAATGCCATCTCTGGGTAAATTAACTCAGAGTTAGACTCAGTTTGTTAAGCCTCCTTCCTGAAACGGGCCCCAGATAAACCTCTCCAGATGAACATGCTGAGAAAACCTTATTTTAATATCTTAAATTGAAGATTACTGGACTGCATATTTATACTTTCTTTGCATCTTGGATTATGAGATGTTATGTTCAAACATCAAATTGAGCTTTTGAGTACATTTACCTAAATTAAACCATTTGGATTTATCGTACATGACAAATTGACACTTGGATGTTTAAAGTTTATTTTGAAAGCCTTCTTTTTATACACATCTACATATTTACAAAAAGTTTAATTCAACAAGCATCCAACAGAAACAATCTTAACTTCAAAGGGGGATTTCTGAACCAAAATCGCACACCCACAACAAAACTTGCATCACACTTTCACAGTATGCAAAAATCTAAAACACACACAAATATACACACACACACACACACACACACACACACACACACACACACACACACAAAAAATGTCTTAAATTGCAAGTGTTAACAGCACAAGATGTCTTTATAACAGAAGTGTTAACAGCACAGAGCATACAAGGCATATCACACTAATGTGCAACAACACACACACACACACACACACACACACACACACACACACACACATCCACATGGAACAAACACCCACACACAAATTCACTCCACCACAGTTAAAAAAAAGAAAGAAAAAGACACTCTGGATCCTTCTGGAAATGACACCTACTCCTTCCCCATCTGTGTAGTAGAGCAGAGGATGGATTTCACTCTAAAAAGAGCTTTAGCGATATATGGTATGGTAACAAGAACAGGGGTGTTAACAGGATGTTCTCAGTACATTTGTCACTTCACTTTAAGATGGAATTTCTTGAAGTTCTTTTTTATTTACCTCAAGGTTTGCATTTGTGATTATGATTATGCGGCATTGCAATAGTTGTTTCCCTCCACTCTCGTCTACACAGAGGAATACGGAGTATGGTGATCATTTGTGTTGAGTGTATTGGGAAGATCCACTGACAGGCATTTGGAGGAGGGGGGGTAAGGGATAGATCAATCAGAATTATATTTGTCTCCATCATCATCTTCATGGTCATCTTCAGCGGGGCAGTCCAGCTCGTGCAGCACTTCCCTCTGGTAGCGCCCCCAGCTCCTCTGGCTGTACGAGTGCTCCTCCTCCCAGTAACCTGCAGACGTGATCGGAGACAGAAGCCAGACAATTAATGAACAGGAAGGACACACGGACACACACGGACACACAGCTTGGGACAAACTAGAAGACTAGGAAAAACCTAAAAGCTGGCACAGATTTCTAGTCTTTGACGGTCAGGTAGACATCAGTAGGGTTGGGTATAGATTTGGTCCCCCAATGCCGATACTTTGATTTAATAAAAAAAAAAAAAAAAGAAAGAAAATAGGGTATTTTACAATAACTTTGAATGCACCACAAGGCTTACTAGTTTCAAGTGAACTGAGAAATACCATTTACACCGTTTAGCGGTCAGCATTTTAACCGTGTTTACTCCAGCTGCTAGCCAAGCGAAGGCTAACGTTAACTGCTCTCAAGTGAAGGGTTAACTAGCGTCACGTGGGGCGATGCTTCTGTTGCCTCTAATGTCTGTTTCAGAGCATCAGAGAGCAGTGCAGAAGGCATTTAATTGGCACCAAAATCCACATTGCGATTAGATACTGGTCGGTTAGGCACCTGTGCCATATTAGCACCGGGTTTTGGTACCCAACCCTAGACTTCAATAAACCTCAAGTGAGTTACACTGGGCTATTTCCTATCAATATCGTGATGACACTAGATATTACGATATCCAAAATCTATGTTACGGTAAAGTGATGTCATTTTCTGAACTTACCAGACTGTTCTTGCAGTTCTATTATTGGCCTTTACCCACTTAGTCATTATATCCACATTACTGGTGATTATTTATCAAATCTCATTGTGTGAATATTTTGTGAAACCTACAGGTCAGCCCTAGGTACACCAGGTGGCTAGTAGTTAGGGCTGCACGGTACGAGGAAAATATGCGATGACGTTGTAGAATATCGCAATACATGCGATAAATAAAAATTCTGCATTTCTGCAGTATTCTGCTAATTACATCAAATCGCTCGTTGAATTTAAACCAAAAGGAAATAATTTCCAAAATTTTTCTCATTGAACAAATTGAACATAAAATTGAATATATAAAAAAAAAGGCAGCACTTAAAAGTGACAGTTACATTTTAAGTGCAGTTTTCAGCTGATATTTTCTTTCAGCTCACAAAAAAAATAAAAAAAAGAATGTCTGAGCATCTATTGCGATATGTTGTAACCTTTGGCGATGTGCAAATTGCACGTTGATATTGCAAGGACGTACACACACACACACACTATTGTGCAGCCCTACCAGTAGCGTTGCAATCCAAAATAACACACCTTCAACATTCTGTGTGTTGCATTAGGTCACGGCTGTTTCCTGCGGCGTCGCTATGACGGCCAGCCGCGCTCGCCTCACGCATGAGGCGGTACTAAATCCACAGCCGAGTCGAGCCGAGCTGGTACCAGCAGTGGGTAAGCGCCATTAGAGTGTTAATCCAACTAAACTCCATATTTTTAGACGCAAAATAGGCTTTGTTTGAATCATTACAATGTATAAATTAACATTTTAATGCATCCGTCGCATGATTTTATTTGCCATTTATCAACTGACCCAGACCGGATCAGACCCAATCCAATTGGGTCCCATCAGTAGTCGCACCCAAATCATGTTATAAACACCGTTTTGAATAAAAGACCTTGCAGTGCTCATGTTATGCTCATTTTCAGGTTCATAATTGTATTTTGAAGTTATCTCAGAATAGGTTTACATAGTTTCATTTTGAAAAAAAACACCATATTTTTGTTGTACTGCACATTGCTGCAGCTCCTCTTTTCACCCTGTGTGTTGAGCTCTCTGTTTTAGCTACAGAGTGAGGCATCTCACTTCTGTTCCATCTTTGTTGGGAATCACATGTTCAGTACCTAGGTAAGGACTACTAGCCAGTCAGAAGCAGAGTATGAGGGCGTGCCCTGACAGTACCTAGGTAAGGACTACTAACCAGTCAGAAGCAGAGTATGAGGGCGTGCCCTGACAGTACCTAGGTAAGGACAACTAACCAGTCAGAAGCAGAGTATGAGGGCGTGCCCTGACAGTACCTAGGTAAGGACTACTAACATCACTTTTTTTCCTATTCAGCGGCGCGTGACACAGTGGAAACAGGAAGCCTGAATGAACTCGAGGGTAACATGATGCCAGGACTCTCAGAGTGACTGCAAGTCTCTCTTGTAAACTTCCTGGGTTAAGAGGAGTTATTTTATGGTGAATGAAAAGCTTGATCCCACCAAGTAGCTCAACCAATCAAATTGAAGCATTGACGTCAGTGCTGCTGCCAGTTCTGCCATGGTTCACCTTTTTCTTCTTCTAGTCCGTACAAATAGCAAAGTCTGTAGCCTTTGCACATTAGCGCCACCGCTGTTCAGGAGAAGACTGCAAATAATGTCGCGAGCATCAGCGCAGGTATAAATAGTCATGATTGAGTCACGATCTCATGACATCACATTTGCAAGCGCCAGCTGGGCTGCGTCTAGTATATAAGAGCCTTACAAGGGCGTGCTACGCTAGCAGCTAGGCGAGCATTTTAACGTGTGTTAGAAAGTGACGCACGTTGATCACGGTAGTAAAGGTTGGACTACAATAGAGCTGTTTGGAGCAGTTTGTGAACAGTGTTTTCTGTTAGAGATGGTAAGTCCCTTTGGGGGACTTTGGGCTTTTCACTTTGTAAACCTATTACATGCACAAAAAAGATATATAACGCAATAAAGGAAAGGGAAAAAGCATAATATGAACACTTTAAGATGCCCCTTTTGTGAATGTTACCACAAAAAAAAAAATTATAAATTACAGTTATTTCATTCTTTCAGGCATTTTGAGTAGATCTCATTCAAGACATGAGCAAAGACTGTTCTCCATCCACCTTTTGTTGAAAATGGAAGAGGGTTTTGGTAAGATCAGGTTGACCAAGATCCCAGGTGCAAACCTACACAGACTTCAGTAGGGAACCCATCAACGACTACGTACCACCGTAGCGCTCCTCTCGGTCGCTGTCTGCATCGCTCCCCTCGTCGGGGTAGTCATTCCTCCAGTTGCCTTCCTCGTTTTCATCGTCCTCGTCTTCATACACCTCCTCTTCATGAACCACAACGTCAGGCACCTGGGAAACACAACCGGCCGTTTATCCAAAAGCCTCCTTTCTCTTGAGTCATCATTGGTTTTATTGCACTCAAAGAAATTGTAATAAAAAAAAAAATAATAATAATAATAATAATAATAATAATAATAATAAACTTCATTTTTTAAGCCATAAACTTGAATTAACACTTTGACAATCAATTTGTACCAATGTACTGAGTACTAAATGTTAGATAACATAACACTTTTGAATGCAAATTTCTTTAGACAATTTTTCCATGTGGTGTCTCCTCTGTATTTGTCCAATTTATTGCCATTATTGTTGTATTGTTATTGTTGAATGTTATCCATTTTATTTCATTTATATTTTAATTATGGATCTTGTTTTTACTGTACAGCACTTTGTAACTTGGTTTTGAAATCCTCTATACAAATGAGGTATTATCTGTATGATCTGCCTCACTAGAACAGCAACATGTGGCGGAACACGTTTTGACTGACTGGCCTTGAGCCGAGCTAGAGAGCAGGGGCAGCATGTACAGGTAGGCCAAGACCAGCTGACCTGCGCTGATTCAGCCACATAACTATTTCACAGGCAGTTAGAACATTTAGGAAATGTCTACTCTCTACGGCGCCCTCGTCTTCATTCACTCACTCAGAGTTCAGCATTCATTCATCTGTCCGTCCATCCATCACACACACCAGTTCTCCCTCATCGGTGTAGGCCCTGACAGACAGGATGTCCTGGATCCAGCCTGGCGCGACCATTTCCTGGTAGTAGAGATCGTAGACGTAGTCGTCGTCCTGCTCCCGGTGCTCCTCCCCCAGTCTCTCTCGGGTGATGCTCAGGCGCTCCCGCAGCATCTTGGTGCTGTTACACAGGATCACTTCTGGGTCCGAGGACAGCGTCTTCACAAAAAAAGCAGAGCGAGAGAACAAAACGGCAGCCTTAGCAATGTTGACTATAGCCTTCAATTATAACCTCCAACACATTAACAAAGACAGTTGACACTACACAATAAAGGAGCTTACAAATGAAAACAAATAAAGTGTACCATATGTCACAAGCACACAGATCTATTTGTTGTATTCAAACAGTATTTCAGGTAAAGCTACAGTGCGTAGTTTCTGTCGCTCCCATGAAGAATTTTAAGTAATGACAACACTGTCGGTGTGTCCACATGATACAAACCTTCCGTGACCCACACAGTTGCGAGTAGCCAAGGAGGACACAAAAAACAGACTCTTCAGAAGAGGTAATTATCTTCACTCGAGCTTCTGCGTGCGAAAGTTGCCAGACGCCACAGTCTTCTGAACATAGTGAGAAATACAGAGAGAGCTGTGTGGAGCTGATCACCTTAATTAGCTTCGTAGCAACTCATGTGTGAATGTAACTGACGTTTATTAACATCAAAAAGTTACGCACTAAAGCTTTAATATGCTATTAAATATTTACTGTTGTAAGCCTTTGGTAACACTCAATGCATTTGCACGACAGTTGTGTGTGATGGAGTACCGCCAGCAACCTAAAAAAGGACAACATGTCATAAATGTGCAGTGTTGTGACAGCCTGAAGAAAGCTGCTGCACCATCTTCAGTACAAGTGTCTGCTCCGTACAGCAGAAGAAGCAGAGTCGCAGCACAGAGCGACCGGAGTCAGCTTTCACTTCACGTGACGAGAGTCGGGAGAATTGACCGACAAGAGGATTTGGTGTGGAAGCAAGAGAGAAGCAAAAAGGTGCCCATTTGGCAATATTTGGGATTTAAACTGAATGTGAATAACCTGATAACGTTAACGAGGACATCTGGAAACTTTGAAGCTGGCTCCGCCACACCCATCTACGGACTTGCTTATAAGATATTGAGTGTTACAGGAATATCTTAATAACTGGTAGGAAGATTTCCTGATACCTATACAGGTACCAATACAGATTCACTGTACTATTCCAAAAACCACTCTGCTGCTTAGCACTGCTATCAATAACCCCCCACCTCCCCCTTTTTTCCTTACAAATTACTACACTTTATTTTGTCAGGATGGAAATTTTATTGTTAGAATTTTATCCATCCATCCATCTATCTATATTGCTCTTCGGTTTTGATTTCTGTGAATAAAAAAAAAGAAATTACTTAGCAGGTTCTACTGGTACAGAAGGAGGGGAGAAGGTTATTTTAGCTTTACAGTCTGCACAAAAGCTGCCAAATTTAAAGACACGTGGCTGAGAAAGCCTAACTGTTAAGATACAGTAAGCTTTCGTTTCACTTTGTTCGTAGCATATTTATAACAGTGAAACAAGTTCCTTATGGCTTAGGAAAACATACTGGCTATGGATGAAGATGGGACCAGGGGTTAACTGTGGGTAAGTTGTAAAATTTCTACATACATTATGCAAGGCTTGTTCACCAGGTTGATAAAAGGTATAATACCATCTTCCACGCTGGCGGTACACAAGCATTATTGTCAATTAAAAGACAAATGTAACCGTGGCCGATTAGCTCAGTTGGTAGAGCAGGTGCACACGTAGAGGTTTAATCCTCGATGCAGAAGGTCCAGGGTTTGATTCCGACCCGTGGCAGTTTTCCTGCATGTCTTCCACCCTCTTTCATATCTCAGCTTTCCTATCAAATAAAAAGGCAGAAATACCCCCCCCCAAAAAAAAAATCTTAAAAAAAAAAAACTGTTTACAGCATTGACTGTTATTTTTTTATTATTAAAAGGAATGTATGTCCATGTGTTTGTGAAATAAGTGAAGCAGGCGATACACTACATCATTCTCAACTCACCTTGCTAGATTTGTCCTGGTCCTCTACATCCTCATGTAGGAGATCAACCACCTGGATTGCACCAAGACCCAAACATTTGTCCTGCTCTTTCCCAGTGTCTTCCACGCCATCAGAAGCTTCTGTCTGGTTGGTTTGCTGCTCCGCCGGGCTGGACAGCCCTGTACGGTGGCTGGAGAGGATTCTGTAGCGTTCCTCCCTCCTGGTGCTCCACTTTGTGCTCCGGAGGTCCCCGATGATCCGTTGCGAACTGGCAGCAGAGGGGCGCAGTGCGTGGGCCATGCGAGGCCGAGCCAAAGCCTGTCGCACCTGTGTCTGAACAGGAGCATCCTGGTGATGGGATGACAAAAAGGGAGAGTTTATTTACACGGCTCTAACATTTAGCTTTACTTCCCGACACCTAGCTAGAAGTTTAAGGAAATTAAGCAGGTACCAACAGAATCCTTGAAAACATCTCACCACCCAAACAGCGGTCAGCATGGGGCCATTTCAGTAAAAGGCAGGAAGAAAAAGAGTCAACTTTAACATGTAATAACATTAAACCGAAAAAGTGTTTAGCAGCTAAACTGACGTTATGATCAACATCAACAAAATGAGCAAACCACTGTACACATTAACGTTAATGCAATGTGGGGCTGTTGTGACGTTACGGCTAATGTCGGCTAACAACGTTGCCTAGCTAAACGGAGTATTATGCTAACAACAACAACTAGCTAGCACAGAAGGCGCGTTTGTTTTCTAACAACTACCATCGCTTTAGGTAGTTAAATTCAGCTTGCCATCGATCAGTTAAATTTACTAAATGGGTAAGTTTGTACCGTCACGCTAGCTAACGTTTAAATGCCGTTCCCACCGCAAGCTGCGTAGTCGTTAGCCAGCACTGTGGCTGTAGTAGCAGGCCTCTCACCTGTGTCGCTACGGTCGCCACGAGTTTGAAGACAGAATTTTCCACCTCGGCTTCATTTGGCTCCGGTACCGTTTCGCCTGAGCCTTGGGACGTCTCCGGCCGGATACGTTTACACGCCAACAACAACGCATCTGCCGGGTCGGTCCCCCTTTTCCTCTTGACTCGCAGAATCGTCGTATTCGGATCCATGTTGTTCCTGTCTGTTGAGTTTGTCTGGCAGACTGGGAGGAGGGAAACGGGGAACGCTCCGCCTTTATTTCCGCCCGGAAGCTATAGGGGGAGGACCGTGGACTATAGGGATCAATAATAATAAATAATAAATATGTCCTCGAATTAATTGCTCTTCCGATAGAATAACTAAATTATTGATATTCTCGATTTTTCTTAATTTCTTTTGTTTGCTGACTGTATAAAATAGGTTTCGTCAAAACATTATTCCGTGTATTTAAATTACTTAAAATCTTCCCTTAATAAAGTTATTCCGAGTCGGGAGTACTAGGCTACTCTTGATAATATAGGTTAATTATAAACAATATTATTTTTTCTTCACAAAAATAATGTGTGACCAATAACCTAGGCCTTAATGTATGCCTATATTAAATTAGGATATTCAAAAGTTTAAGGATTATCAAATGTTACAATTGATGATTCTGAATTTTGAAATAAAATTATAGAAAATCTTCCAAAAGGCTTTTAAAATTGTAGCCTTCCCAGGGCTTAAAACAGCTTCCTGGCACCTTTGATAAGCCCAATAAATAGGCTAAATTAATCTAACTGGTAGTTGCATACATCGTTTCCATTAAAAATTAAACCTTGGACCTTGGATTGCCAATAGATGGCGCTCATCTGCCACTGTTACAGGTTATGTTCAGCAGCTTAAAACTTATATATAGCCTACATCTTATTTCTTTTGAATACTGTTTTTTTTGTACACAAATCCAACATAAAACCCTCAAAGCCTGTAAACACCTCTGGACCCAATAAATACTTCTTTTCCTATAGTATCTCTTTAATCTGATGGTTTTACTGAATGTGAAAGCAGAACAGGTCTAACTGTTGCCCAGGGGGCTATTGCACAAAAGCAGAATGTTGAAGAAATGCAAAGCAACAAAAACAAATAGAAAAAACAGAGAACACAATTATAGTTTTCACAGAACAAATGAACTAAGGCAGGATCTGAATGTACAACAAAGCACTGGTCAAACAGACAACAGTTCAAACCAACGCAAAACCAACGCTGCTGTCACTTCCACGTGTAAACCTGCAAACATGGATGGATTAGTGGGCCCTCCAGGGTCCCGAGAGGTCAGGGGGGGGGGTGGCCTAAGCTAGAGATTCTGCGATTACCTTACCTTTATCAGTTTAAGTGAACGTAAATATTTCCAACTCTTTGCTGTCATGCAGCCCTTTCTCAACTTGTTATATCCAGTTATACCACAGTCTGGGTGAATACTTCTGATTGGCTGCAGGATGGCCATTAAAAGTGATATAGCACACAATGTATGACAATTGTTATGGTTTTAGAGTGAAGGTCTCTGCGGGGGAGGGTGGATGGGGTGGAGATACATGGGGAGTGGTTAATCGGGCGGATAGGGGGTTGGGATAGTGTGGTGGATTGTGGTCAGCCTGGTGGTGCTCCTCCAATCATTTTTGTATTGTTGTTACTTGTCTTGTTTTGCTTTGTCTTGTTTTATTGTTGTACCACTTTAAGTTTACTGTTTATTTGGTTTTTTAATTAGCTATAAAAAAAGATTCTCAGAATGTATTAGTGTAATGTATGTTAAATCATATGCTTTAATAAAAAGACGTTTGATAAAACGTAAAAGTACGTAAAAGTGATATAGGACAAGTAGTTCAGGTGAAACTGACCATTCAAAATAAATGCGCTAAATTAAATGGAGAAATAACATCTTAATATCTTTATTCACTGTGTAGTCCTTCAGTGCCTCAGTCCTTCAGTGCCTGTGTTAGCGCCACAGGATGGTGCTAACACACAAGCTGAAAGAGGTAAGTTTCCCTACCCCGCTGAACTGACATCATCACATCATAAATTTGTGGTCTTAAAAAAACATGCATAGCGGGTTAATGCTCTTCAATGTGTCCATTATAAGGTCATTAATGGACTCTAATTGGAAATTAATTCCTGAGAATGGACACCTTAACCCATGTGCTCTCTTCAAAGCCACCAGACTCCTTTTTATATAAACTGTGATTTTACCATATGTCAATGGATTTTACCTGCAGAACGCAGGACTTGCTGGCCGCTGCCTCGATTGGTTTGTTTGTGACATTGGTGAATCTGTGCTAACCCTTTACAACACCAAAGTCACACACCTCATACGTACCATAAGCATCTGATGCAATCCCCACTTCAAAATCCCAAACTTTCACTTTAAAAGCAAATTGGGCAAAACCATTAGCCTCAGAAAACACGTGTAGGCCTGCTTTAACCCTCCTGTTGTCCTCTGGTCAAATTTGACCTATTTTCAAAAAGTTTTTATAGGCCTATCAGAAATTTGGTTTTCTTTCAACCAAATTTTCAAAAAAAGATGATTCCCTAGCGCTCTTCACAAGTAAAATAAATGATCAGTTCACTACTTTCATTCAATTTGTGTGTTTTATTCAATTTTATAGCATTTGAAAACAATTTTTATAAAAGAACGTTACAAAAATGTTGGAAAAAGCTCCAAAAACTTGGGAAAAAACTTTAGAAAGGCACAGAAGTCGACAAAAACGTTGAAAAGAAGTGACAGAAACATTGTGAAAAGCCACAAAAGTGTCGAAAAAAACGTTTTCATTTAAAATGTTGACCTAGAAAAACTAAGTTGCATGGTCAAAGGAAGACAACACAAGGGTTAACAAGGGCTAACTGCAGAAAAGACAATTAGAGAATTTTTTTCATAATCTCTGACTGTCCATTTCTGATATTACTGCAACAATACGGATCATAACTGTAGCAACAATAAATAATTAGAAGCAGTTACTGTTCATGATGCATGTGTGTCTGTCATCTTGATTTCAAGAAGTTGCAAGACATGATGAGACTTGAGCTGATTAAGTAATGTTATCATTTAACTGCACATAACTGGACTCCAAAGGAACACCTACTGTAGGAAATAGATAATACATCTATTGTAGTTGTGAACATCAGTTCTTGAAACTGGTGGTCATTATTTTCTGAGAAGAAGGGTCTCTGGTTGAGGAGTTATTGTCAGAACGAGACTTGCAGGTCAAAGCCACAGACCACAGGAACATAAATACACCTAAGAAGAAAAGAGAAAAGCTGTGAATACTTCTGGTAAATCATAAAAGCAGAGTACTTTATATGAGGATCGTGCACATACTGACCCTGCAGGGAGTTTAGTATAGTGAATATGTAGATCCCAGGGAGGGAGATGTAGGTGATGCTCGCTAACCCCCAAGGTAAGCCCAGCACACAGCTGAGGCCCAGCACTGTGGCACAGTCTTTCAATAACTTCATCCCTTTCTCCCTGTTTATCTTCTTCCAGCCACTGCTTTCAGCGCCTCCACTACCTGCCCGTAGCCCCCAGAGCTTAAACACCACCAGCCCCAGCATGCAGGAATTACACAGTATCATCAGCACACATGGGACGGCCACGGTAGTGATGAAGCTGACCAGGAGCCTCTGTGGGAACTGGCTGCTCATCCAGCATCTGCAGGTTATTAAAAAGAAAGACAAAAAAATAAAAGCCAATATTTTGTTTTTCTATTTAGATCAAGTTAGTCTCGCTTTGCCAGACCATCCTCAAAAGGCGCTGTGGAGGAGGGTCTGGCTAGTCCACACAGCATTCCGGGATTGGTAAAAAACATGCTCTGATTTATTGGCATTTCTTTAAACCAATCACAATCGTCATGGGCGGCGCTAAGCTCGGCACGGTGCCTCTGCTAAATAGCCTCGGGAAGGAACTTGTTTTGGTGGAACATGTGGATGTCCAAAAGTTGTTTTAGTTGTGCGAGAGAAAACTCAGATTGGACAGATAGTCTAGCTAGCTGTCTGGATTTACCCTGCAGAGATCTGAGGAGCAGTTAACCATAGTCCTCACAAATCCACCGGAGTTTAGAACGCCAACACAAAGGAAGCGGAAGGAAATGGACATACATGCATCCGGCGTAATTTCCTGCGGCACCAGAGCAATCCTGGAAGTGGAATGTCGTGGATATAGACTAAAAGCCCAGACACACCGACCAGATGGCCGACCCTCGGCAGTAAAGACTGATCAGTCTCCCTGAGTTGGTCAAAAAAGTGCCTCAGAACACACCAAAGTGACGAGACGTAATACGTCTCCATAACAGCAAGCGGCGCTAATCTGTACCGGCAGCTGATTTGATGAACGCGTCACGTGGGTCTGGTTTCTCCAGAAATTCAAAGACAGACTGTCATGGCGGCTTGTTCAGAATACGATCTCATATTGTACTAAAATAGTTCACGGAAACGTGTTTCTGAAAACATTTTAAGCTCATCCCGCTCCTCGTTTCCAGGTTAGCACTCTACCAATTGGATTGGTCATTTGAGTCTGACTGCCGGCAGTGCCCGCCTTCCGATTCAACATGTAAAATCGGCCAAAATGAAGGCCGATGGCCCCTCGGACGGACGATGGCACGGAACACACGGAACAGACTCGAGTCACTGACCTCAACAGACCGGCCAACGGCCAATTATCAGGCTAGTGTGTCTCGGGTTTAATTTCAAGTTAACTTTGAATTACAAATAATCAGCTTCTTGGCAAGGAACAAAATAATGCACGCTTAAAATCCCACTATGAACAATATTTGCTTGGAATTCCAAACTCCTGTGTGGTTGAATATTTAAAACATAACAATAAATCTTGGTTTCTTACATCTGTGCTGTTGAGGTCTGGTTGTTGGCATCCATCGGACTGTATTTGCCATAAACCCCTGAAATCCCACAAACCACTGCAACCAGTGTTGGAACACCTGCATGAAGACAAGAAGGATACAGAATTTACTTCACCAAGCCCTGACCAGGGACGGAGCCAGGGGGTGGCTTCTGGGGCTCCAGCCCCAAATGTTTTCTCAAAAGCCCCGGAGCCGGGAAATATCGGCATTCATTCAGTGAACTCTACTAAAAATGGGTTTCAAGAATAGTACTGCAGTTAATGCCAAAATCCTACCGTATGTTATGTCACTTAAAAATAGTAACATCAGACACATTTTGGCTTTTTTAGGTAGAACAACAGAACATTTCTGTTCTCAGGTTATATTTTGTTTGATTAAATTGAAAGACTAAAATAATATTTAAGATCATAATCAATCACTAAGCAGAGATGGAGTGACCCTGCCCGGAGGAAGCCCGGGGCCCCCGTCTGGAGCCAGGCCCAGACGGTGGGCTCGTCGGCGAGCGCCTGGTGGCCGGGTTTGCCACGGAGCCCGGCCGGGCACAGCCCGAACAAGCTACGTGGCAACTCCCTCTCCATCCCATGGGCCCACCACCTGTGGGAGGAACCGTTGGGGTCGGGTGCGATGCCACACGGGTGGCAGTGAAGGTCAGGGGCCTCGACGGACCAGACCCGGGTGGCAGACGCTGGCTCTGGGGCGTGGGCGTCACCTCTCTGTGGGGAAGGAGCCGGAACTGGTGCGGGAGGTGGGGCGCTACCGGTTAGATCTGGTGGGGCTTACCCTCACGCACAGTCTTGGTTCTGGAACCATACTCCTGGATAGGGGTTGGACTCTTTTCTTCTCCGGAGTTGCCCAGGGTGTGAGGCGCCGGGCGGGTGTGGGGATACTCACAAGCCCCCGGCTGAGCGCCGCTGTGTTGGAGTTTACGGTTTTGGGTCTTAGGTGCCTCAAGGGGCGGTAACCCACGAACACCGTGGTGGACACCGGTGGTCAGGGAAGCCGTCCGACTGAAGAAGGAGTCTTTCCGGGATATGTTATCCCGGAGGACTCCGGAGGCAGTTGCAGGGTACCGAAGGGCCCGAAGGGCTGCAGCCTCTGCTGTGAAAGAGGCAAAGCAGCGGGTGTGGGAGAAGTTTGGAGAAGACATGGAGAAGGACTTTCGGTCGGCACCAAAGTGCTTCTGGAAAACTGTTCGCCACCTCAGGGGGGGGCGGGGAACCATCCAAGCTGTGTACAGTAAGGATGGGACACTGTTGACCTCAACTGAGGAGGTAATAGGGCGGTGGAAGGAGCACTTTGAGGAACTCCTGAATCCGACTAATCGCCCTCTATGTTAGAGGCAGAGCTGGAGGATAATGGGGGATTGTCGTCGATTTCCCAGGCGGAAGTCACTGATGTAGTCAAACAACTACACAGTGGCAAAGCCCCGGGGATTGATGAGATCCGTCCAGAAATGCTCAAGGCTCTGGGTGTGGAGGGGCTGTCCTGGTTGACACGCCTTTTCAACATTGCGTGGAAGTCTGGGATGGTGCCAAAGGAGTGGCAGACTGGGGTGGTGGTTCCCCTTTTTAAAAAGGGGGACCAGAGGGTGTGTGCCAATTATAGGGGTATCACACTTCTCAGCCTCCCTGGTAAAGTCTACTCCAAGGTGCTGGAAAGGAGGGTTCGGCCAATAGTCGAACCTCGGGTTGAGGAGGAACAATGCGGATTCCGTCCTGGTCATGGAACAACGGACCAGCTCTTCACTCTCGCAAGGATCCTGGAGGGAGCCTGGGAGTATGCCCAACCGGTCTACATGTGTTTTGTGGATTTGGAGAAGGCGTATGACCGGGTCCCCCGGGAGATACTGTGGGAGGTGCTGCTGGGAGTATGGGGTGGGGGTCTCTTCTCAGGGCCATCCAATCTCTGTACAACCAAAGCGAGAGCTGTGTCCGGGTTCTCGGTAGTAAGTCGGACTCGTTTCAGGTGAGGGTTGGCCTCCGCCAGGGCTGCGCTTTTGTCACCAATCCTGTTTGTAGTATTTATGGACAGGATATCGAGGCGTAGTCGGGGTGGGGAGGGGGTGCAGTTTGGTGGGCTGGGGATCTCATCGCTGCTCTTTGCAGATGATGTGGTCCTGATGGCATCACCGAGTGTGAAGCGGTTGGGATGAGGATCAGCACCTCTAAATCTGAGGCCATGGTTCTCAGCAGGAAACCGATGGAATGCCTTCTCCAGGTAGGGAATGAGTCCTTATCCCAAGTGAAGGAGTTCAAGTACCTTGGGGTTGTGTTCGCGAGTGAGGGGACAATGGAGCGGGAGATTGGTCGGAGAATCGGCGCAGCGGGTGCGGTATTGCATTCAATCTATCGCACCGTTGTGACGAAAAGAGAGCTTAGCCAGAAGGCAAAGCTCTCGATCTACCGGTCAGTTTTCGTTCCTACCCTCACCTATGGTCATGAAGGCTGGGTCATGACCGAAAGAACGAGATCCAGGGTACAAGCGGCTGAAATGGGTTTCCTCAGGAGGGTGGCTGGTGTCTCCCTTAGAGATAGGGTGAGAAGCTCAGTCATCCGTGAGGAGCTCGGAGTAGAGCCGCTGCTCCTTTGCGTCGAAAGGAGCCAGTTGAGGTGGTTCGGGCATCTGGTAAGGATGCCCCCTGGGCGCCTCCCTAGGGAGGTGTTCCAGGCACGTCCAGCTGGGAGGAGGCCTCGGGGAAGACCCATGACTAGGTGGAGGGATTATATCTCCAACCTGGCCTGGGAACGCCTCGGGATCCCCCAGTCGGAGCTGGTTGGTGTTGCTCGGGAAAGGGAGGTTTGGGGTCCCCTGCTGGAGCTGCTCCCCCCGTGACCCGACACCGGATAAGCGGACGAAGATGGATGGATGGATCAATCACTTGGGATACTGTTTTCAAATGTTCTGGAACCTGTGTTGTTTACATCCGCTGCAGACTTATTCTTTTCCTCTTGCATTGCTGCTTTTTACAGTGCAATAACACCTCCATTACCAGCATTCAGCACTGTCTATTTATTTATTAATATTATTTGTTAGGGACCATGTACAATTTTTAACATAAATGTTGCCATTTGATGCACTGTACCACAGTTAGCCTTAGGCTAATTTACATCTGCAGTCCCTAGGCAGGGCACAATTATAAATCCAACAGTAAAAACAAAACAAGACAATCATAAAAACTACATCCATAAAATACACATTGTGACACACACACACACACACAAACACACACACACCTGTTGAAAAACAAGTAAAAAAAGAAATAAAGAAAAATAAAAGAAAAAACAAAATCACAATCATCAACTCACAATCATCATGATAAACATGCTTGGGGTGGGGGGCAGGAACAAATAAGCTGCGGGCACCTTCTGACTCCGTCTTTGCAGTAATGTGTATAAAAGGTAAGTCTGGTGATATTCTATATTTTGTATTGTCAACAAATCCCATTTAGACCAATAACTACAATAAATGAATCCGACTACCAATTATTGATTGTGTTACATTTAAGCAATAGCTGACGACTGACCGTGGTAGACCAGCTGTAGCTGTTCTCAGTGACTATCCGCTACTTGCCCAGCACCGTCAGACAGACAAAGTTAGCAACTAGCAGAATACAGTAGTAGTAGTAATAGAGATTGAAAAGAGAGCTAAAACAAGAGTGAATATACAGCCCCTCCTCACCCAAAAAACATCTTTATGGGTCAATTATGCAAACAGCTCATGACGACCCAAAATGACATTCCTGTTAGGCCTGTTGACCTCTCATGGCTGAAGTAATTATCACGCAAGCAAATGAGGAAGTGAAGTGACTGCCGTATAAGACATTCGGCATAAGGAGGAAGGCTGGGGTGGTGGATGGGTGAAAAAAAACACAGAAAACTGGTTTTGAAATAATTTTTTTTTTAAATGGTTTTAAAACAGCATCCTGACTGAACTTTGACACAAACCAGTCTATGGTTCACTCAACATCCTCTGTTCTTAACTCAAAATAATTGATCATTTTTGCTTTTCGTAAACTCAAAAATGAGGTGTAATGTCATTTAAATTAGGTTTATTGACAATTAATACAAAAAGTGTTGAAAAAAGCGACAAAATTTAATTCATCAAAATAAATTAGGTCCCTACATCCATTGTGTGTTAAATCGTAACTCTCGCCAAAATGCAACATAGGGTCTTTTTGTGAATGTACCCTAGTAGGACCGAATCGCCACTTTTAAGATTGACCGTATTTTCGTTTTTCGGTCAAATGGCCTTTTGAATGGGAGTGCTAGGGGCACTTTTATGCTAGCCTCAAAATAGCTATTTTTAAAACACTAAGAAGGCTCGACACAACATGAAACTTTGCTCCAAGTATCACCAGGGGCTCTACACCTTAACGAAAGCATTGACAACGTTGTTTGTGTACACAGAGTTTACTAGAAACAACTCACCGTAGCTCTTGTTGTTTCCGGCCGCAGCCATTTTATCAGTCAAAAACAATCGATTTCCGAATGCAAAATAACAGGGAGGAGAGTAAAGATGGAAAGCTCCTAAAGCTTAGTTCCATAGAAATGTACGGATTATTTCTTGTTTTGTCGTTATTGAAAAACAATATTGACCTTGTAGTTGAAAAAGGAGCCTCATATGGAGTCCGGTCATTTGCATTCGGATATCGACTCGTTTTGGCGGCCGGAAACAACAAGAGCTACGCTGAGTTCTTCAAAACCTTTCTTTTTAGTAAAAAAAAACACTTTTTTATTCATTGTCAATAAACCTAATTTAAATGACATTACACCTCATTTTGAGTTTACGAAAAGCAAACATCAATTATTGTGAGTTAAGATCAGAGGATGTTGAGTGTTCATCACAGACTGGTTTGTGTCAAAGTTCAGTCAGGATGCTGTTTTAAAACCATTTAAACTTCTTTTTTTTAAATGCTATAAAATTGAATAAAACACCCACAATTCAATGGAAATAAACATTAATTTTACCTGCGAAGAACGTTGTATGTGTTCCATACAACGTAA
The DNA here is from genome assembly GCF_004354835.1 of Perca flavescens. Lineage (NCBI taxonomy): Eukaryota > Metazoa > Chordata > Actinopteri > Perciformes > Percidae > Perca > Perca flavescens. The sequence goes on from NC_041331.1 coordinate 3,230,759, forward strand.
ATGCATGCATCCAAGTTATTTGGTTGAGAGAAATCCATATTTCTGATATAAAAAACGTAGAAAACGGGTCAAATTTGACCCGAGGAAAACACAAGGGTTAAAAACATTGCTCTATAGCACCCCAAGTACATAAATAGGATACATTGGATAAATTGCTCTGAATTAAAAATGTGCATAATACAATGTGAAAACATGAATATAGGAATGTATGTAGTAAAATTCTCACATGAATAATGAATAATAGTTGAAGGATTTTTCGTCATGAATAGTCCAACTCAATTTGAGCTGCACAGGGTATTTTAATTTTACTATTTTTCGGAGTTATAAGCAGCATATTTCAAGAGAGCAGATTTATTATTATACATCTTTTGACAAAAACACCCAGCGTCCCAACCAGACTATACTCACCCCATCCCACCACGCTGAGCTTTAGCAGGTATCTCCTGACGTAGATGTTGAAGACTCGGACTAAGAGAAGGTAGAGGTGGAAGCCTTCCAGAGCCGCCCAGCTGAAGGTGGCCAGCAGGGACCAGTGTAAAAAGAGACCCAGACCCCGGCAAACCCAGCCCTCCTCATTCTCATTCAGATGCCACACCCAGAAGCTGCACAGCAGGAAGGTGAGATGGAGGCAGAGCAGCGCTCCTGTTAGTTGCAAATGCACCCCGATAGCCTTCTCCGGACGCCGACGTCTAAAAGGAAAACAATATATAATGATCATTTTTCTATTGCCTATTTGGCAGATACAGTACTATATATGGCCATTACTGACCTAAATTCTACAGATACTTTCACCTCAACACAGTCCTTTGGGCCCAGCGGAGCCTGGACTGAAGCAGTGTGCAGGTCTGTAATGTTTAAAGCCATCACAATGTGGAATAGCTTGGCAACTATCCCAGTGGAGGCACCCAGTAAGGCCAGTTTTAAAAGACTACTTAGAAAACAGTTAAACAATAAAACAATAATGTAATTTAACTCTTAGTTGTTGGAATGTGATGTTATTTTTTTTTTTAACCCTAATTTACGGAACTAGTTACACGCAGTAATTTAATTTACTTGCACTATAAATCTTGTTTTAAATGTATGTAAAATTGTATGTATATGTTGTGTGTAAGGGTCCCACCGTCACCAGCACTCACTCCTCTCTCTCTCACTCTCCAGCACACACTCCTCCCACTGATTCATACTCCTCGTCACTCACGCAGATCAGACGCTCCCAGTCCCCTCAGTCCTAATTACACACACCTGCACCTCATCAAACCACATCCTCAGTTCACCACCTGCAGCTAATCAACAACCACCTACATAAGCAGCACAGACACACATGCACTTTGTCTAGTCTCGTTTCTGCTTGACGCTCTGACTCACACATGTTATGCCTAGTCCATCCAAGTTAGCTTACCAGTACTTTGTATCCTGTTGTCTGCTGCTGCTCTAAACCTGCCTACTCAGCTACCAGATTCCTGCCTGTTGCTTCCTGCTCTCTGTTGGCTCATAGGTAATAAAGATCTGCTTCACTACTACAGTCGGTCTCCTGGTCATTCCTTGACATTGTGATTGTGGGATCCGAATGAAGAAATAAAGAAATAAAGGACTCCCACTTATTTCTACATAGGTATTAGCCCAAATTGTTTTGATGTTACCTTGGCTACTGATTAAACACTTTCTTGAAAGCAGTTTCATGTATGCTTACCACTGATGCTATTAAGATAATAAATTCTTTTCCTGTTATGAACTTGCATTCTGACAGGAAGAGAGATCAACCACAGAGCTTGTTTTGACCCACAGTATCTAAAGACAAACCTCTGTGACCTATAACACCCATCTTTGCAGCCATGGCAATGAAACTGGTACACTTTAAAACTCAAACTCCCCAGGTGATCTGCACAATAGATCATTCCTGTCGGTGGCCATCAAACTTTTCAATTCATCTGTCGCAGTATGGACATTAGTGGACTGGGATGCTGACAGACAGGACTAACACTAACTCTAACATTAACACTCTGTAACTCTGGCAAAGTCCAATAGCTCTGTTGAACTTGTAACCCATAATTACATCCATTTTGCACACATTACCACAGTTTGCACATTGTATGTATGTCTGTGTTTAAAGGACATACTTTTTTTTTAAACTTTGAATTCTTACGTATCTTTGCACTAATCTTGTTCAGAGTGGTTTTGTTTGTGTAGTGCTGTGGTCCCCCGGAACAAATAAAGTATCCTTATCTATCTATCTTGACCAAGCATGACGCACCAGATGTATGAAGGGAAACAACGTGATTAAATTACATCAGTTAATGCTTCAAGATCTTTAACGAGAGAACTGAACCTCATATTGAGTAGAGATAGACATGTGAAATAATCCAATAATCACACATATATAACACAACACGTAATGCTTTAGTTCCATGACAGGAAGTATTCATACTGTCATCATCTCTGTTAAACTATCATTATAGGACTCTTTTCATATAATTCATTTTAGACTTATGAGAATATTAATTTGAAGTCCGACTTTCAAACTCACTGTAGACATATATAGAGGATCAAGCTGATGACTGTGAAGAAGATGGAGAGTGCTGAGCCAATGTAGGTGATATAACTCAGGTTCACAGCATCACTTTCTCCCACTGATAACACAGGGTTCTGACACAGAAAAAGAGACAATACACATTCAACAATACAAAATAGAAAAAGAAGTCTGATGGAAGTTTAACTTAGTAGATATATTGTAGATTTTGATTCATATGTGTCCTAGATACCACTCTATGCCTCTTTAAATTACATTTCCAACCACATGAAAAAAGTGGAAATGCTGGAAATTCCGAAACAGGACAAAATATCGCAACAACAAAAAACGTTTTTTTTGCGTGGCTGAGGTGGTGTGCATTAATTCACATTTATTTTTTTCTGGAAACTCAGTTAAAATGTGTGCTATATCTGATAATTTTTTTACCCCCAGTAACGAAATTGTACCCTCAAACAATGATAGCTTATAATCATTCAGCTACAAATCTGTGTGGTAACATTATGTCTCACATTACAGCGCTTAAACACACTGAGTTCCTGACACTTTTGCTCTTGTGTTTTTGAAAACATCACATAAAGGTCCAATGTGTAGGATTTCTCCCATCTAGCGTTGAGATCATATATCGCAATCAACTCACTCGCGCCACGCAGTTCCAAGTACCTATGACAGCTACAGTAGCCTTCACGCTTCAAAAAGCCGGCCTCTTGCTCTTTTCAATATGCTTTTTCTTTTTCTGGGTCGAAGAAGAAGAAGACTCCTGTTCCTGAAATTTGGATTTTGAATACGTGTGGTCCTCCATGTTTCCTTCTTCAAACTTGCCGGGGCAGCACCTGTGAGTTTATCATGTGTTGTGAGATTGTCTTTTGTCCATGTGGAGTTACCGTAGTGGGGTGGGGTATGCTAACCACCGGAAGACGGCAGTATTAGCTTAAAATAAGAAAAGTGCATGGTTGACGTTACCCCGTGCTGTAGTTAAATAAAACTCTCTTTTATGAGGATTACGACCCGCGTCTTGCTTCTTCTCATGACATGGTGTCAGAAGTGGGATTAAGGACTTCACGCCGACATTAAGAGCAGGATGGCGAAGTTTGGGCCTCCCGAGCCGTTCGATTTCTCGCAGCCAGTGGAGTGGCTTACATGGCGGCAGAGATTCTCCCGGTTTAGAGTCGCTTTGAAACTTGACAGGGAGAGCAGCGAAGTGCAGGTGAACTCGCTTTTGTACTCGATAGGGAGAGATGCCGAACCTATTTACGGCTCGTTTGTGTTTCCTGCGGCAACCGAGGCCATGCCACATCCGGAGTATGACTTTGATCTAGTGATGCAGAAGTTTGATGAACACTTTGTCCCGAAAAGAAACGTCATCCACGATCGCGCCTGTTTTCATAAGCGGAGCCAAAGGGCTGGCGAGACAGTTGAAGCCTTCGTGCGGAGCCTGTACGAGCTCGCGCAGCACTGCGAGTTCGGTGCGGGGAAGGACGAGCAGATCCGGGACCGGATCGTCATCGGAATAACGGACAAGGAGGTTTCGCAAAAACTCCAGCTAGAGGCGGGCCTGACTCTGGAGAGAGCCATCCAACTTGCACGGCAGAGTGAACAAGTGAAACAACAAGGTGCAGAGCGTGTTGAAGCTACAGTGAATGAGGTGAGACGGAAACAGTACAATAGCACAAGGGGGAGCTATATTAAACCACGGCAGGGACAGGGACAGAAATACAGTGAGAACAAACTGAACTGTCAGAGATGCAACAGAATGCATGATAAAAAGGAAAACTGTCCAGCCCGCAACAAAAAGTGCAGGAAGTGTAATAAACTCGGACATTTCGAGGCTGTGTGTAAATGCAAGATGCTGAAAGAAGTCAGAGCAGAGGCCGTTATGGATTCAGGCGAGGATTCATTTTTATTGGAGAACTATTCCTGAGGGCAACCGCAAAGTCGAAGCCAAACATCATTGAGGAGTCGAACCCGGATACTGACTGGGATGTCGAACTACTAGTGAATGGCAGTCCGGTCGATTTTAAGATCGACACAGGCGCTGATACCACCGTTATGACTGAAGAGACTTTCAGCAAACCACGTCAAATACCAAAACTGAACAAGTCCAGGCCAACAGTGTATAGCCCAGGAGGGAAAGTCCGATGCGTGGGTAAGTTCCTTGCCACCACTACATACAAAGGTCAGAGATACCAATACTGGATTACAGTCATAAAAGGACGATACGTTAGTAACTTGTTGGGCAAGGCAGTGGCAAAGCGCATGGGGCTGGTAGCAAGAGTCAATGCTATCACTAGTGATCTAACAAGCAATGTGTTCGGGGAAATAGGACTACTGAACTGCGAGCCTGTTAAGATCGAGCTAACAGAGGAAGCAGTCCCATACAGCGTCAACACACCACGCAGAATTCCGTTTCCGCTCCTTCCAAAAGTGGAAAAGGAACTACAGCGTATGCTGAGCCTTGACATCATTGAGGAAGTTACGGAGCCGACAGACTGGTGTGCCCCAATGGTGCCTGCTCCAAAACACAACAAGGACGAGGTCAGAGTGTGTGTGGATTTGAAACGCTTGAACAAGGGAGTGAAGCGCGAACGTTACATTTTGCCCACACTGGACGATATAACACCTAAGCTGGCAGGAGCCAAGGTTTTCTCCACTCTGGACGCCTCTAGTGGGTTCTGGCAAATTCCACTGGACCCCAGCTGCCAAAGATTGACAACCTTCATTACCCCAATGGGCGTTTTTGCTTCAAACGTCTGCCGTTTGGCATTACATCAGCGCCTGAGATCTTCCAGCGGCTGATGACCGACCTGCTCAAAGGCCTAGAAGGGACCGTCGTTGTGATGGATGATATCCTGGTTTATGGATCTACAAAGAGGAGCATGACCGCCATCTCGACATGGTGTTGCGGACGGTTAAGGCGTCGGTCTCAAGCTCAACAAGGCCAAGTGTCACTTTGGAAAGGCTGAACTGCGGTTCTTTGGACACATCATTAGCGCGAGGGGGTGAAGCCTGATGAGAGCAAAGTGGAGGCTATTGCTCAGATGTCCAGTCCCTCCAACGTGGAGCAGCTGCGGCAGGTGCTTGGACTGGTTAACTATGTTGGAAAATTCCTGCCGGGCCTGTCTACAGTGTTGCATCCGCTCACTAACCTGCTCAAGAAAGAGACTGCGTGGGTGTGGGGTGAGCCTCAGGAGCAAGCATTTAACAAAGCGAAAGCAATGCTCATGGTTGCACCAGCCCTTTGTTATTACGACGCCAACAAACCAACGGTGGTCAGCGCCGATGCCAGCAGTTATGGCCTTGGTGCTGCCCTGTTACAGGACCACAATGGAGAGTTGCGGCCTGTTGCCTTTTGCTCACGTACACTCACAGATGCGGAGAAGAGATATTCACAGATTGAAAAAGAGTGCCTGGCATCGGTCTGGGCTTGTGAACGTTTCGCCCGCTACATCCAAGGTATGGGCCGGGTCCGCTTACAAACTGACCACAAGCCACTAGTGCCATTGATTAACTTGTACGATCTGGACAAAACGCCACTACGATGTCAGAGACTGCTTATGCGCCTCATGCGCTTCAACGTCACTGCCGAACACGTTCCCGGTAAGCAGCTAGTAGTCGCAGATACGCTCTCCAGACATCCACTGAAAGACAGTTGCGTGCCTGAAACAGAAATGCAAGTGAAGGCATATGTGAACACTATGGTAGCTAGCAAACCAATCAAGTCACCTAAGCTTGAGGAAATTCGCAGGGCCACACAAAGTGATGCTGAACTTCAAAAAGTAATCACATTCATCAGAAAAGGGTGGCCTCGCAAAATGGCGGAGGGCTCACCACTGCGTGGGTACTATGCAGCCAGAAGCCACTTATCAGAGTCGGACAGTCTGGTCCTATACCACGACCGCATAGTAGTTCCAGCAGTACTCAGAGCTGGAGTCCTGAACCAACTACACATAGGTCACCAGGGTCTCACCAAGTGTCGGGAGCGAGCCAAGTTGACAGTTTGGTGGCCAAGCATTGGAGCACAGATCACAAGCAAAGTGAAATCATGTGACTTTTGCAGAGAACACAAACCTACACAAAAGGCGAACCACTGGTGACCACTCCCCTGCCCAGTGGCCCATGGCAAAGGATTGCTGTTGACCTGTTCGAGCTGGAGGGTAAGACCTTTCTTGTCGCTGTCGATTACTTCTCTAGGGACATTGAGATTGCTTCCCTACCGGCCATTACCAGCAAGCAGGTTATCGACAGGCTCAAGCACATTTTTGTGAGGTGGGGCATCCCGCTGGAACTGATCAGCGACAACGGGACACAGTTCACATCAGCAGAGTTCCGTGATTTCAAACGGAGGTATGGTTTCACTCACATTACCTCCAGCCCACATTACCCCCAGTCGAATGGAGCTGCAGAAAGGGCTGTTCAGACTGCTAAGTATATCCTCAAACAGCCGGACCCCTGCTTGGCCCTTTTGAGTTATCGCTCTACTCCAATCGCAGCAACAGGTGAAAGTCCAGCACTGCTCATGACTGGTAGACAGATCCCGTACTACTGTTCCGGTCCTGGAAAAGGCGTTGCTGCCACGTCCGTTCAACTGGAACCAAGTCTACATGAAGGACGCAACAGCAAAGGGTTCATACAGGTTCTACCATGACCGCAGGCATTCGGCACGCGAGCTCCCTGAACTTCACCCTGGTCAGGCTGTTAGGGTGAAGCTCGATGGGGAGAGGGGTTGGACGACACCTGCCAGGGTCATCAGTAAGTCTAAGGAGCCGAGATCCTACCTCGTGGAGATGGACAATGGGAACGTCACCCGTCGGAACAGGCGGCATCTCCAGGCGGTTCGGAGACTGAATCTCCGGAGGAACAGCAATGTGCTCAGCCTACAGTGTCTCAGCCGGACAGCGGTTCCCCGCTGAAAGATGTGGCTGCGCCCGCCAGAATCACTAGTGAGCCAGCTACCAGCAGACCCTTCCCCAGGGTCTCCCTTCCACCGTCCACTCCTGTTAAAAGGTCTTCCAGGGGCCGTGAGATAAGGGTGCCTCTTAGGTTACTAGACTGAGATGTTCAAAAGGGCAGAATAACCCCTTTCAGGACTGAGGGTAGTCTACCCCTGTGAGGTCCTGCACCGTTTGGAGATAGTTTGCCAAGACTCAATAACAAAAGAAAGACGTTATTTGATAGCAAAGTTTTGCACTTATCTTTGTTATATTGTTTAACACAATTTAAGGTTTAATTGATGTTGCAAAATGCAGATGTTCGGGATCTTGTTATTGCTAACTTCCAAAAGGGGAAGATGTTGTGAGATTGTCTTTTGTCCATGTGGAGTTACCGTAGTGGGGTGGGGTATGCTAACCACCGGAAGACGGCAGTATTAGCTTAAAATAAGAAAAGTGCATGGTTGACGTTACCCCGTGCTGTAGTTAAATAAAACTCTCTTTTATGAGGATTACGACCCGCGTCTTGCTTCTTCTCATGACATCATGTGACAGCGAAAAAGTGAAAGGCGGAGCAGTATGTCCTGTATGTCCCTTACCGGCTAACGTATTTTAAGATGGCGCATGAATATGGAGCGTCTACCCCAGTTCATGCGAATGCAAATGTAAAATTTCAAGCCAAAAGGAATACTTGGAAGTGATGGTGGTGGAAAACATTCATGAAAAAGTTTGTGAACGGGCAACACAGATTTTGATAATGAACAACTAAACACGTTACACATTGGACCTTTAAAGGCAAATCCTTTTGCACATTAGGTAGCATGTTGCAGCGGAGAGGGAATGATAATTTTACCACAAGCACAGCAAAGAAGCTCATGTGGTTGCAGCTGCAAATAAATTCAGCTCCGGTGTCATCGGTATCACAGCCCTCTGTGCTCCAGCTACCTAAAAAAACACATACAATATGATGTTTAAATCTGAGTTGATCTTTTAACTTGGGAGCAAAAAGACTATGGCTGGCATTTGTAGCCTACCTCCATCATTAAGCGTTGACTCCTGCCAAAACACACATGCCCCCTCTCCCACCTGAAACACATTCAAAAGTATATTCAAGTTATGATGAAATCAGATTCATCCATATATATATATATATATATATATATATATATATATATATATATATATATATATATATATATAGTACAGGCCAAAAGTTTGGACACACCTTCTCATTCAATGTGTTTCTTTATTTTCATGACTATTTACATTGTAGATTCTCACTGAAGGCATCAAAACTATGAATGAACACATATGGAATTATGTACTTAACAAAAAAGTGTGAAATAACTGAAAACATGTCTTATATTTTAGATTCTTCAAAGTAGCCACCCTTTGCTTTTTTTTTTTTTGATAACTCTGCAAACCCTTGGTGTTCTCTCAATGAGCTTCATGAGGTAGTCACCTGAAATGGTTTTACCTTCACAGGTGTGCTTTGTCAGGGTTAATTAGTGGAAGTTTGTCCCTTATTAATAAAAAAAAAGGGTGGGAATAATCTAAAATATAAGACATGTTTTTTGTGTCCAAATATGTGTTCATTCATAGTTTTGATGTCTTTTGGTAAATAGTCATGAAAATAAAAAGGAAACACATTGAATGAAGGTGTGTCCATACTTATGGCCTGTACTGTATATATATATATATATATATATATATATATATATATATATATATATATATATATATGCCTTCACAGCTGGTTTTGTTATTTTACCTGTTTGTGTTTGAAGGTTAATTTGATGGGTTGGGAGAGGTTTTTGACAGGAAGGTTCCCTGCCCTCACTGCCAGGACTAACCCCCCCAAAACAGGCCAGTCTGGTGATATGAATAGTCTCGCTTTTGACTGACTGGGACTCAGCTGCAATGAAAGATGATTGACAAAAGATTGTTGATGATGGAGATTTGTGTTTTTGCACTGCACTTGTTATTACGCTTGATGTTGATACCAATCATTTATTAAGTGATTTTTTTTTTAGAGTAAGTATGTAAAGTTTATTTGTAGAGTACAGATAGAAATGTAACATAACACAACAAAGTAAAATACAAGGACATTTGAACACAAATAGAAAACAAACAACCATAAAAACCCCTTCACTAACTAAATGCCTGCTTGACTAGCGGAGTCTTCAATTGCTTTTTAAAAGATTTGACAGAATTCACACAACGTAGAAAGGGAGGCAAGACATTCCACAGCCAAGGAGCCACTGCTTGGAATGATCGATCCCCTCGAGTTTTAAAATGAGTGCTGGGAACCACTAAGAGCCTCTGACCCAATGACCTCAGACTACAGGTGGAGTATGAAGCTGTATCAAGTCAGAGATGTAGGGAGGAACTAATACCTTTTTTAGAGTTGTTATCACCGCACAGATATTTCTTTTTTTTTTTTATAAATGGTTAACTATATGCACTGCGTCACACCATGTTATGTATTACACACGATTAGGGTCATAATATTGTTTGTTGTATTGTATATGTATTATGTTGTATATGTTGTTTTTAATGGCTGCATCATGGAGTGCCCAAGACAAATTTCCCATCTGATGGCAAAGGGATAACAGGACATTAATACTGGGGTATTGTTAATTAGAGGTGAATCAGCTTCCTCAATCAACCTTTCCTCCATTTTTTATAGAACACAATGGCTGGTGAGTGTACAGAGTTCATGGAAATCCATGCAAACCAGCATGAGGGGAAAGTCATGCCTTGTATAAATATACAGACGGAGCTAACTGAAAGTAGAAGCCAGTGTCAGTGCACAAAAATATGAAGGGCCTTCTTCTGTATCTATCCTCCAGAATTGCAGCCATGTTTGTGATTTCCCAAACTTAACTTCTCTTTATGTACACGTCCATTGTGATCAGATTAATAAGGGCAACTAAGGAGGAGTTAATAATTTGTGGCTCAAATGTGACTGACCTGGAAATGAGTGCTGTTGATCACAGAGGCCACCAGCAGTGTCTTCTCGTCAGACAGAGATCCCCTGCTTCTCTGGAGGGCCGAGGCTGGGATGTAAACGCTGTGTTCAGGAGTGGGACTCTCTTCAACCTAAAACCATGGAGTATACAGAGAACATACAAAAAAAGTATGGAAATGATTTATCTATGGAAATTAACTTGATTTGAATTGCTCTGATTTAATTGCTCTGATGCTCAGACTGTCCTCTGAGCATCAGAGCAATTAAAGCCAACATACGTTGTTTGTTCAACCAGCAACTCGACTCATATTTACGTTTAAAATTACAGCGCTCTTTAGTGGCTGAGGTGATTATGACGGGGCAAAGCATAAAGTAAAACTACGAGTATAAGAGCGTCAAATCCATTTAAGGGATGGGTCAAACATACATAGGACTTTTATTGACTTTTACTACATTTCAGTTTAATGAAACGTGTTGCTCAGTTTTGTCGGCGTTGAACTTGGCCCATTATCTTTTTATAAACTTAACCAAATAGTTTTGGTGCCTATACATAAACAAGTACTTTTTGTGCCAAACCTTTCCAAACTGCGAAACATTTCACAACGTTAACGTGTTTTGTTAACGTGTTTTGAAACGCTCTTGTGGGTTGTATTTCCTGCCACCACTAGGGGGCTGATTTATGAAAAAAGTGAAACCATCGTGTCATTTATTTAAAGTGCATTTTTACGTTAGTCTAGTCAGAAATCATGGTTTCTAGGATAAACCTGTTAATAACTATTTGCATAAAAGCAGATAACACTCCCCATAGAAAAATTTAAATCAACAATTGTACTTAAATTCTATTTTCACTTTAAACCAGAGGTTTTCATGTCACGTGATGTACAGTATGTAACGACGTAACCCCATGACCTCACATCGTTCTGAATTTTGCTGCTGTCCGCCATTACCTCACCTCGATGAAGACGTTTGGTTTTTCAAGGAAACTCTTTTAAACAAGGCAAGAAGTCTTATTGGGTTGTTTTAATGGTAGCGTTTGACTTAGACTTAGACACAACAGCGGCTCGCACACACTGTACACACAGAGCTGGCAGCAAAGCAAAGTGAGGCGACGAAGGTAAAAACTCATCGTCGACATTTTGTCGCATTTGACGGCTGTAATGCATGTTACTGTAAGTGGCATAAACCTTCGGAGTAAAAGACTAAAGAACAATTTACTAAAACGTGTATTTAACAAATAAAAACGTAACCTTAGTTTGACTGTGGTCACGAACGTTTGCCTGTTCATCTTTAATCCACCGCAGATATGTTTAATGTTACACAGCCACAGCTCGTGGTCTGTTTGTTCTAATCCAATGGCAATTTCAAGTGTCGGATTCCTGTCTGATGAATTGTACCTGGTGAATTTTCACAAAGAAACGTCCAGAATTATAAACAGGAATATTTCAGTTCAATGAGATGGAATTCGCAGTCTCTTAATGAACTAGTTTTAGTGATTCATGACACTTAAATAAGTGCTCTGCACATCACTACCCGTGAATCGGTTCGGTTTAGCAACAGAGGGATTAATAGGTGACCGTTTTCTGTGCCATAGAGACTTTTTCATCCAGAGTTACAGTTTTGCTTTGAAGGATATCATAACTTTGGTCCTCTCGCTCTTTCATGAGTACTGATTAAAAAGGAATTTATGTTTAATTCTATGATCTGTCAGTATAATACAATCCTGCCAATATTTCTTATGTAATTAATAATTTGTTGTGACAATTATGGATAATTCTAATATCCCCATGTAAAACTAAATGTGAAATTTCACCTTTTTCTTTGTCTTTACAGGTTTGCTGTTTCCTAAAAAGGTCACAATTTTAGCCATATTACTGAATTCGGTAAGTCCCGGAATTAAGTGAACATTTTCATTTAACTAAGAATGACAAACCCAAAATAGAGATGCAGTCGATAGCCTAATATATTTCAACTTACTAATGTAATATGTATTAGTAATAACGTAATTAAAATTGTTTTAGTTACATTTGTGATATAGTGGATGGCAGTATGAAAGTGTCTCCTCACATCTCTAGTCAAAACAAATATCACAAAGTTACCCACCTAAATGTTCATTTGACCAGGCAATGAAGTATTAAATAAATGGTGAGACATTTTATGCAGTTGAAGTAACCTTAAAATTGATTTAAATGATTGCAGTAATTGTAAGAAAATCTGTTTGTGTTTCCTACTGTATAAACCTATTCACTTATTACAGCTTTTGAATAATTGCAAAGTAGGGACAGAGTTCTGGATAGTTTGATCAATTGTAGTAGCCTTGATGCCAGCCGAACTTAGCCCCGCCCACAAAATTCGAGGTTGGGAAGTTCCTCTACCACTAATGTACTAATGAACTAGTAAAATGAAATATCTATTGATTTAAAAAGGTGTTGCTTTCCTGCTGAAGTAAATGACAAAAACATAACTGGTTATATAAACTGCATGCAAATGTAACATTCTGCATCATGTAAATTGTATTAGGCAAATGGGTAAGGTGGGTCTAGTTTGCTTTCTTTCCTAGTCTTCTGATTAATGTGGGAATGCAAAGACTGGTACATCTGTTTCACGAAGATCTGAGCTACGCAAACATTATAAGCTTGAACACAGACATTATGGACGTCACCATTCCTATCAGTGAATCTGTTTCATCTGTCCATGTACCTGCAAGACTTGGAATGCACTTTTGAGCCACATTTAAATGTCTTTTATGCAGTTGCAATCAACGTTCACATTTAAAAGACTATTTTCAACACATAGCGCAGCACCTGAAAAACAGTGAAAGAGTAGTTTGTGTGTTTCAGGGGTGTTCCTACAAAACAAATATTTATGGGTCATTCCGAACTCACAGAAGCAGAAATCATAAAGACATAAAGGACATTCTAGAACTGGTTGTTGCAACTTTTCACACGGAGGACTTTATTTGTTATCTTGACTTCAAGATATCTGAACACAGGACGGTATTCCAAGAAGTTTTCCCTGATCAAAGAATTCGGCCCAAAAGTCATTACTTGGAGCATTATCCAGGGTTAATACGCCAGTTAGGACCCCGTGTTGCACTATGGACTATGAGATTTGAAGCAAAACAATATTAATTGTATTGTATCTACACTGTATTCATTAGCTCAAAGGCACCATGCATATAATCTGCACATGTGTAGATTTTCTAAGCCATCTTTGGAGGTTACTGATGTTTCAACACTTCCCCTTGATGTTATTAATGAGGACATTGCATTGACAGTAAAGCAAATACATCAACATGTGGACACTGTGAACCTTGTAAAAAGTGCATCCTATGACAACTTCAACTACAGGATTGGAATGGTGGTAGCCCATGGGTCGCTGGCTGTACTTTAAGAGTTCTGGGAAATAGTTCATATGATTGTTCTACAGGAGAAACTAATTTTCATTGTCGAAAAATTGAATGCCTGGTACCTGGAACATTACGGAGCTTATGATTTAGTCATCTCTACTACTAGGGAACTAATGCTTGTTGGGGTGCATGAACTGACAGATCCCTACCCTCTGGCTCACTACATGGTTGATGGATGGCGTCTCATCTGTCTGAAGAGATACATACATGCATAAGGTTGAATATGAATGAGTGTTGGATTGAAAATGTTTGAGAATTCCTTTTTTGCTTTCATTTGCTGTCCTCTCATAATGTAAAAAAGACACTGCTTTAAGGCCATAGCAGTTTGACTTTTGTCACAAATTTATGGGAATTTCAGAAAGTGTGAAACTTCTCTATATAACTATAATTGCGATTAGGGGGGTTGTTAATCATAAAATTTGTGAGTAGTAATTAGATGAACGTTATGGACCATACAAATAATACTACTGTTTTTTTATTCTTGTTTTTACTAGATCCTTTTTGATGGGTGGACATGGCAGTGAAAATGCCAGCCAAGTTGTGAGTTGTTTTGAATCCTGATGACACCAGGAAGATAATTCTGCCTGATGGAATTCCAGAGACAATGGAGCAGCTTATGGATGAAGTCCGGAAAGTGTGTGGGTTAACGGTCCTGTTAGTGATGTGATGCTTTTTTAGGCTACAACATTTTTCGTCACATACAGCAAACATCTCCTCACTATCCGCTAGTTGCCTGTCCCCTGAACACAATGTAAAAACCGACAAGAAGGAGCTGGTTGAGCCATCACTGCAGCAGTGTTAGCACGTAGGCTACTTCCACAATGCGTATTTATGACTCAACAAACTCCTTTTTGTCGGTTATATATAATCATTTCAACCTCCGGTCAGTACCCACTTCCACTTCATCCCCTTCAAAACAAGAGTCTCTCAAGCTTGGACTACTGAACATTAGATCTCTCAACAATAAAAGCACCATTCTCAATGAATTCATCCTGGACTCAGAATTGGACTTAATCTGTTTAACTGAAACCTGGCAAAAATCTAATGAATATTTCTCTCTCAACCAAGCCACCCCCCTGGATTTACATATACGGACCAACCTCTTCCGGAAGGCAGGGGCGGTGGCATTGCTGCCATCCACAGACAAAATCTCAAGCTTCCCCTCTCCCCCTCCCATCTGTCACCTCATTTGAACACCTGTCATTTAAACTTCTAGGCCCCACTCCACTGACTATTTCAACAATTTATTGCCCCCCAAAACCCAATCCTTCCTTTCTGTCAGATTTCTCAGAATTTATAACTCAACTCTGCACAACTTCATCAACCATATTACTCGTAGGTGACTTCAATATCCACATTGACTTATCTACCTCCAAACCCACCATGGATTTCTTGGACATTATACACAGTTTTCATTTCATACAACATGTCAATTTCCCCACCCACACCCGTGGACACACTTTGGACCTGGTCTGCTCTACTGGACTCAATATTGGCACTCTCGCACACACAGACCTGGCTATAACTGATCATTTTGCCATAACATTTCACATCAACCTCCCCTGTACCCATCCCAAACAGATACGCACTATATCTTACCGAAATCTAAAGTCCCTCTGTCTCACTTCACTTTCCTCCCATATCGCAAATACAATTTCCATACCCAGCAT
Organism: Perca flavescens; assembly: GCF_004354835.1. Classification (NCBI taxonomy): domain Eukaryota; kingdom Metazoa; phylum Chordata; class Actinopteri; order Perciformes; family Percidae; genus Perca; species Perca flavescens. The sequence goes on from NC_041331.1 coordinate 3,246,258, forward strand.
CCCTGAAAACTCAACCACTGACGATCTAGTAGTTCACTACAATCGCTCACTCACATCCAGCCTCAATACTCTCGCACCAGTGAAAACTGCAACAGTTACATTCTCCCGTTCTGCTCCCTGGTCCAAACTGCACAAACTTAAAAAAGAACGCAGACAACTAGAACGCTTACATAAGAAAACTGGACTCACTGTACACCTACAAGCCTACAAGGATCACAGCCAACACTATAGATCAGCGCTCACATCAGCCCGCACAGCTTATTACTCTGGTATCATTCACTCTGGATCCTCCAACCCCCGCACACTGTTTGCCACAGTCAATAAACTACTGAAACCCATTGACAATATCACCTGCTTATTCACCATGGACAAATGCAATAATTTCATCGATTTCTTTAAATACAAAATTGACAGCATTTACCAAGAACTCTCTGCGAATATCTCTCCTAGTACAGACCCTCAACCGGACTTATCCTTTCCATTTGACATCACTCTCCCCTCCCTATCAGTCATCACAGAAACCGATCTCATAGATCATCTCAACAAAATCCACCTCACAACCTGCCCACTGGACCCCATTCCATCTGCATTGGTCAAGCACTGCCTCCCCTGCCTCAGCCCACTTATTATGGTTATCATAAACTCCTCCCTCACATCTGGAACAGTTCCCTCCTCCTTCAAAGTCGCTGCCATTACACCTATACTTATACTTAAAAAACCTGGCCTGGATCCTGACAACCCCAACAATTTCCGGCCCATCTCTAACCTACCTTTCCTATCAAAAATCCTGGAACGCTCTGTTGCCTCTCAACTAAAACATCACCTTCTTTCCAATCAGCTCTACGAAACCTTTCAGTCTGGATTCCGCTCTCATCACTCTACTGAAACTGCACTACTCAAAGTAACAAATTACCTCCTGCTTGCTTCTGACTCTGGTTCCCTCTCTATTCTCCTCCTACTTGACCTCTGTGCCGCTTTCGACACAATTGACCACTCCATCCTTCTACAACGTCTAAAAAATCTGGGTGTCTCTGGTTCAGTGCTCTCCTGGTTCACCTCCTACCTCACCAACAGATCTCAATTCATATCAATCAACAACTGTACGTCTCGTACCATACCGGTCAATAACGGAGTCCCTCAAGGTTCAGTGCTAGGTCCCCTTCTGTTTATCCTGTATATGCTTCCCCTTGGACTTATCATTCAAAATCACGGACTCAAATTCCACAGTTACGCAGACGACACACAACTATACCTCAGCACTAGATCCATCACTCCTGCCACAGTATCAACCATCACAAAATGCCTCTCTGCAATAAAAACCTGGAGGATTGCAAACTTCCTTAAACTCAACTACAACAAATCTGAAATCATCAGCATTGGCCCAAAATCACTACTCGCCTCCTCCCAAGATTTCGCTCTCTCCATCGCTGGACATACAGTCAACACCTCACTCCAGATATAAAATCTTGGTTTCATTTTTGACCCCACACTCACTTTTAAGCCCCATATCCGTCATATCACCAAAACTGCCTTTTTCCACCTACGTAACATTGCTCGTCTTCGCCCCACCCTCTCGACATCTGCCGCTGAAACTCTCATCCATGCCTTTATTACATCAAGACTTGACTAATGCAACAGCCTCCTATATGGTCTCCCTTCATCTGTTTTACAAAAACTGCAATACGTTCAAAACTCTGCTGCTCGCCTTCTCACCCACACCGGTTCAAGACAACACATCACCCCTGTCCTTCAACAGCTTCACTGGCTCCCTGTACAACAGCGCATCCATTACAAAGTTCTACTCATCACCTACAAAGCTCTCAATAATCTGGCCCCTCCATACCTCACAGACCTCTACAGCACCATCGCCCCTCCAGATTCCTTCGCTCAGCTAACTTAAACCTCCTCAAACCCATCACCAAATCAACCCACCGAACTTTGGGGGACCGAGCCTTTGCAATTGCTGCCCCCACCCTCTGGAACTCACTCCCCATCCACATCAGAAACTCGGACTCACTGAACACCTATAAAAAACTGCACAAAACTCATTTGTTTCAATTGGCCTATCCATAATTTACAATAATCACTCATCTTGTTTGTTTGTTTGTTTCTTTCTTTCTTTTGTTTGTAAAGCGTCTTTGAGTTCCATGTAAAGCGCTATATAAAACGTATGTATTATTATTATTATTATTATTATTATTGGCTGGAACACTGTTTGCTATGGTTCGTTTTGCAGGTTGGCGCAGTTTGTTTTTATTGCCGTTTGTGGAGCCTGGGCTGTCTGCAGAGACCGCGTTTTTTTACAGTGTGTTCAGCGGACAGGCAGCTAGTGAATAGTGAGGAGATGTTTGCTGTATGTGACAAAAAATTGTGTAGCCTAAAAAATGCGTCACATCACTTAGAACACATTTAAATGGGAATTTCAGACTGCAGTATCAAGACAGAGACTTTGGAGATGCGCTAGTGAACTTGACATCTATTGCTGAACTTGAGGATTTGGCAACTGTCAAGGTCATCCCAATAACTGATGATTGCAGCCAAGGACTTAATCTCACTGTCTGTAATGATTTGTCAACTTAATCAGATGACACAGAGCTCTTTTCCACACCCTCAAGCTCTGTCTCTACAAGAACTCAGATGTGGCCAAGAGAGTTACCGATACCAACGTTCTCCTATGACACTGAACTGCAGTTAGAGGAGGGGAATGTGGTGTATAGGTCAAACATGACAAGGTTGACACCTAGTTCAAAAACAAAATCAGATATTCTGGAAAAGGTAGCTGAAGAGATATTCAAGTACAAGACCTACCCAACAGATTCTGACTTCAGTGACGTTGCCGAAACACTAATCAAGAAAATCCATGCCTCTCTGAACCTGGTTCATACAACGCAGCGGTTGAAGACAAAAACGGGCAACTACCGAACTCAGCTAAAGGGCATTGGGTGTTCTGAGTTACTTGCAAATTCATTTAAGTCCAAAACTCCAGAGGATGCATTGCCAACAAAAGAAGTAAAGAGACCTAAGAGAGGAGAGGCCAACCACATACCCAGAGACCCAGGAAAAGCTGGAAAATGAGAGACTGTTACTTCTAAGTGAGGTGATGAAACGAAACAACCATGCACTGATACTGACATGAAATAGTGGATAAGGAGTTAGGAGTGGAGGAGATAAAATACCCTTTGGAAGATGTGCCATGTTTCTCTTCTGAATTTGACTGACTTTTTAACTTGTTTACTCAAAGCATTTGTAAATAACAATAACCGTTAACCAAAGAACCCATGTGCATTGTGTGGCAGTTGCATCTTCAATCAAGTGGTAAAACTGAACAGCATAATTTTGCGCGTTTGTGCTCTCACCTAGAGTCTTGAGGTAAATCTAAGAGAGTGCCTGCTGAAGTCCATTATTGTGTACCTTGGGGAGGATGTGTACAAACTCATCAAGAAGTATCTGGTAAGTAGTTATATGCAATAATCACTTTGGACAAGATAAACAAATATTAAAAGTCCTACATGGTCTCAGGCCCTGTAACAATACCCAGGCTAATCTAACATTAAGCTAATTTTTTGCCAACACTTGTTGACTGTTTCTACAAAACTTTTTACATGTCTTAAAAGTACAAACAAATATATTCTATACATACAAAGAAAAGAAAATTCCTCATAACTTTTGGCAAAATCTTTCTGTCATTATTGACCCTTTGCCAAGTCAAGCCCCTCAAACATCTAGGTGGCTATCCAGTTTAGCGTAGCTAGCCTCTCCCACAGCAGCAGGTGGCACTATGAGTCAATTTAAATTTGGTGGGAGGTAGAGCAGACTTTGTAAAGATTTCCATGGTAATGTACTGTTTAAAAATAATAACTACTTCAGGGGTGGCCTCTAGCTCATCCATTAAGAGTGTTTTCCCTATCTTGGCTGAGTCCTGCTGCGGTGCAGGGTTCGAATACAACCGGCTGCGCTTTGCTGTGTTTAGCAAAGTTAGTTTTGTTCATGGTAAAATTGAAGTTGTAAAAATGTTTAAAATGTAACTATATTGACCGACATTAAGTAATGTTTTTGGCTTGTGGCTAAAGAAATTATATTAATTAAGGTATATGTAAAAGTTATAGTTTGAACTGAATCCAACATGTAAAGAGCTAAAAAAATTACCTGTAACAAAATTAAACTATACTTGGATGTAATAGTAATATTAGGCTTTTCCAAATTGTAAAGTTAATTTAAAACGTAAAATAATGGTTTATGGTCTTTATAACAAATAATATTTTTACTTTGTGTGAATGTAAATCTTTAACTTCGGATAAATATAATTTATAATTTATAAATCAAAATTAATATTTTTAATTTATAAATCAAAATTAATATTTTTAATTTATAAATCAAAATTAATATTTTTAATTTATAAATCAAAATTAATATTTAGACAAAATCAGAAATATAATTTGAGCAAAACTAAAAAGTAGTATTTTTTTTAAGTTGATCCAAAGTAAAAAAAAAAATTCAGTGTAGATGGGAAGAATAAAAAACTTTTATGGTTGTATGGCTTGGAGGACATGTTGGATTTTGTACACATGTTCCAAAGAAAGACAATACAGTGTAACATCCTCAACTCTACTACACATGAGATTGACCTGATAAGACAAGAGCTGAAAGCTACCCAAAACTATCCTCACCTTTTCAGACCAGTTCACCTTCCGATGAATGAAGTTTAGGATCGGTTGGCCTCTCACTGTACAGCTTGCAATGCTGTCCTCATAGCACCTACCAACACATAGTTCACATATTTCAGCAATCCAAACACTTACATAAACTTGAATAAGCATTGCTTTTAGGTGAACAACCAACACAACTAAGTTGCCTTTTGTCCTTTGACATTATTTTAAATGATGACTTTACACAGTCATGTATGGGTTGTATACCACATTGGCTGTTGAAGCCATTTTGAAAAACACTGTGGTAGAGAAATGCCCGATCAGGTTTAGTTCCTGAAAGGCTGACACACTGGTTCCTCTAACAACAATATGGTAAGTTATGATAATTGATTAATTGTTTATGTGCACATTTTCTTTCAGGGTCTCTCAATCGTGTCAGAGATATCCCAGCATTCATTAGACAGCAGCGAGCAGCCACACTTATTCATTAGTGTAAGAGAATTATGTATTGTTGTTCAATAAGAGGAGAGAAAGATCTACAGTATCAGCTTTATATGTATGAGTATGAGTTACCTGGTCCAGGGGCCACCACCTTGTTGTTGTTGTTTTAGACATTCATCAAAGACATGTTCACAGTTGCCTGTCAGGGGGACAGAGAAAGAAAGAGAAAGAGTCAAAGATAGTAAAATATATGGCTATAGGTCTGCCAATGCAATAAGGTAAGTGACATGTTTGTCACCTCTTAGCTTTCCATATACAATAGTCTTACATTTTACGTCTTACGTTTTATTGTTTTTTAATTGCTTTTAATATGCTTGTTTTATGTGTTGCTTTTATTGCTTATCTGTATTAATGTGATATATGTTCTGTTTTACTGTAAAGTGTCTTTGAGTACCATGAAAAGCGCTGTATAAATAAAATGTATTATTATTATTATTATTATTATGTTGTCAGATTGTGATCACCACTTACTCAGGGAAACTGTGGCTTTTAGTGTTGCACAACTGGTTGGGTAAGAGTCCCTAACGCTGTGTATCAGGGGGCCATGAGTGACTTTGTTTTTCTCTCGATGTGAAAATCTATGACCTTAATATATTCACAGTTAAAATGGTACTCACTTCATAAACACACAGCCATAAAATACACAACAAACGTGAAAAACTTACCGCCAGCTTGGGCTGTAGAAAACCACGCAAGCGTGACTAAAGAAAAAGTAATCCACATCGTCTCAGTGATGCTCACACACATGTGATGTGACTGTTCCCTACACAGCGGTGTAGATTGATGAATGATCAGGGAGTTTCATATCTGCATTATAACAGATGGTGGTGGCAGAGTGGGGGTGGAGAGCTGATGGGACGAGAAGTGATTCATATCTTTTTTTTTATTTTTTATTTAATTTTTATTTAACCAGGTAGGCCATGGAGAACAGGTTCTCATATGCAACAGCGACCTGGCAAAGAAAAGCATAAGCGTGCAGGACAACATACAGTTTCACATTCAATACAGTACAAGAATACAGAATACATAGTGCAGATTAAGTAGGCATTACAAAGCCGGTGCAATGTGAGGTGTAAGTAAGACGAAGCATATGCTTCCGAGTGATATTGTAATAACACAATATACATGAATAGACAGTCTATAACACTGATGAGATGTAGTGTAGTCAAACAAACAAAACAAAACAGGAACAGTTTGTGCAACTTATGATGTTAAATCGGTTATAACGCATAGGGCGGATATATATATATATATATATTGACACTAACTGTATATATATATATATATATATATATATATATATATATATATATATATATACAGTTAGTGCAAATAGTGGACTAGGTAGTGATGTAGATCAGAAATAACAAGGTATGCATGAAATAAATAAAATGCTGTCTATAAAATGCTGAGATGTAGTAAAGAGTCAATATACAGTTGGTGCAAAATGTGGTCTAGAATCTAGACTCTAGATGATGTAGGTCAGTAATATCACAGTAGACATGAACAGACAGAATATATAAATGCTGAGATGTTGTAAAGAGTCAATATACAGATTGTGTGACATCAACGATTGGAGGAATGATAGTTGAGCATACCAGGGCGGATGAATAGTGCAAATGGGTGCAAACAGAATATAATAGCAATCCTGGTGAAGATGTGCATCTGTGCAAATATCCAATGGGGCGTGACTGAGGTAATGGATTGCAGTAATGCAAAAGGGGGGTGCGAGAGCAGAGCATGAATGATGGAGAATGGTTAGCATGTACAGTGATCAGACAGGAGCTCAGACATATGTACCTCGAAGGCAGTAAGAATAATACCCAGAATGTTTGAAAGATGTGGAATATAATGATTTAATATTTGTAGTTAATTTGAAGATGATGCTGAATGGGACTGCTGGCTTCAGTTTTGCCGACGAAGCAGCTAAAGGAGAATGAATGAGTCTGAAAAGTGACAGATGTGTCAGATTAGGGAATCTCCATCAACTGTGTTAAATATTTTCAAAAAGTATGAATGGAAATTGAAAGTTGTATAAAACTAAGTTCATGAAAGATTAACCCTAATCATAATGAGTAATTGACCATAGGTATGGGTTTAAAATGTATAATTGTCATTCAAAAGTGTAATAACACCCATGTTTGAAAGATGTGGAATAGTACGTTATGGTTTGAATGTTTAATTTGAAGTTTAAAAAAGTAAGCAATATAATAAATGCAAGAAAATCTGTGAAAATTTATAATTGTCTTTTTATATATCACCACCAGCAAATCCCAAGGCTCAATTCAAGAACCATTTAAACCACGTTATAACCATGTTAACTTATTTTACAAATGCACGCATATTCCAAAAATATTCAGTGTCAACTGCACCAACATAATTTCAATTATTCATACGATTATTACAATACTTTGATTGACAGAGCCTTCAGTGCTGCAGCTTTCTCTCTCTTCTAGCAGAAATCCGTTATGCCATATTAAAAATCCCCAAAACTCACCTGTACACAACACTCAACTACAGACTCAGTTAAATTAATCTGAGCAGACATTACCACCACATTAATGTATTATGTTTGTTCTGCTATTTTTACTCATTTTGCCTTAATTTAAAGCGTCTTTGTGGTCCATGAAAGGCGCTATAAAAATCCAAGCTCTTATTATTGTTATTACTAGTGCAGTGCCCGTTGAAAATGTGCCTGTTTCAACCCAGTCTAACGTCAGTTCGTGATGGCATTACGAAATGAAATCTATTAGAACGTGCTACCATTACGTTATTGTGAAGATTTACGTGTTAAGGTCACGTTTTTTATACTAATGTATTTCAATGAGAAGCATCTTACGTAATCACAGCAATGTACGTAAGGGATCATGTAGAGCGTTGTTATAGCGAATACAACAACGACGGGGTGATCAGGACCCCGACGCCAATCTTCTTCTAGCGGATTTATTGATAGCTCTCCTCCAGAGGGAACAGAACTGCGTCCATGGCAACGCTCTGCTATGCATGGCAACGGTGTGTTATACTTAGCAACGGTCTGTTATCAATAAAATAACAGACCGCATTGTACATTAGAATATAAGCAAGCCATGTAATAAACATAATCAGTAGTTTTGTCACCCTAAACTATAGCCCTAATTTGGACCTACCTCAATTAAAACTTTAAATAATGTTGCTTGAGGCTGCAGGTAATAGCTTCATGATATGATGCATATAGGGTTGTGTGTTGCTCACTGTTTGTGAAAGATGAGCAATAGATTGTGGCTGTGTGATGTGCTTCAATCTGACTACATATCACTTTGTTTATTTTTTTTATCGTAAGTATGTCATCTGTATGATAAAACAATATGTCAAGTGTTATTTGTGAAGCATTTGAACTCAAAGCAAATATCCCTCTGGGGACAATAAAGTATAGCTTGCATAATGGTCCTTATGATATGTGAAAATTAAAACCTTGTTGTAGGACTATAGCAAACACATCGTTGGAAAGGTCTCAACCTGGAGAGAAACATATGTCAGTCATATGTCAATATTGACCTCTGAACCTTGAACCCAGTCCATGTTTGAAGGCTTGTCATTTAGCAACAGAAGGTGCTACACACATAAAACCAGCTGTTATAGAAAGCTCTGGACCTCAGCTGTCATGTAGATATGGTCACCAAAGTTTATCCACTGTAAGCACTGTCAAATATGGTAATAAGCTATTTTCACCTATTTAACTATTCTATTTTTAAAATCTGATGACACCAGTGTGTTCCCCATCCCAAAAAACCTCAGGGTGTATCCAAAATTCTACACTACCAACTTCTACTTATGAGAAATATACCAATATATTTAAAAACTACAACTCCCACAATAGGCCCAGAATCTGTTACAAAGCTTGAGCACTTGTAGTTCTTCCGGGGTGGGTGGGAGGACGTGTTCGGCTCCTCTTTCTGCTGTCTGCCGTGACTGGGCTTCATTCCGTTTCAGATTGATGCCGCCCGCCGGCCGGCCGAGCACACAATACATGAGACAAATACATGAAACTGTATTTTATTATTGATGCTATCTTTATTGTTTAACTCCTCAAATACAACGTTAGACAAAAACATCAATATTACGAATATTATGTATTTATATCTTTTCTATCCACCGAGCGGTAATTACGACGTCACTTCCGGAGTCTTCAGCTGATTTTTTTTTAAACGTTATTACGATGCATAACTTACTGGAACAAAACTGAGCAACGTGTTGTTGCTGGTGACAAAACTACTGATTATATATATTTATTACATGGCTTGCTTATATTCTAATGTACAATGCGGTCTGTTATTTTATTGATAACAGACCGTTGCTAACCCTGCGTTCATGCCACCTCGGAATAACAGGCACCGCCCCCGTGGTTACGTTGTTTTTCCGACTGGTAGCGTTTACGTGGTCGGGATCATAGACAGTATATAATGGACCAATAGACCCCGTTGCTCTGGACGGAGACCAGTGAAGGATATTAGAAGCACTTTTCCGGTGATCTCTTGCTTTACTGCGCAGCCTCCAACTGACAGAGACAACGTAAATGTGACGTGAGCAACGTGTCTGAAAGTTGTAAGTCTTCTGGTAGCTGTGACAAGAGAAATCTCAATCATTCCCAATCTTACAGAGACGGAGAGTGTAGGTATATGTAAGGAGATAACATAAGCACAGGCTAATTATTGCTAACTAACATGCTAGTTAACATTAGTAATTAAACCTAAACAGCTAATGTAAGTCGAAACTGCCTGCGAGCTTCTCCTGTACTATACGGTAATTCCTCTACTGTGCGACAGTAAGTCACTTGGTTATGACACAATCGTTAGCTTATTTTTACAAAAACATCTGCTACGGAGCCATAACGTGAGGTACAAGGTAATGGATCCTTTTATACATTGTCGTGTTTCTTTAGAAATAAACAACGGACAAATAGTCTTTAAACGCTTCAGATGTAAAGTTATTCGCAGTCAAGTGACGTAAAAAAAAAAATGGCGGTCAGTGTAATGCTAACAAGAGGTGATCGCTTTGTAGCAATAAAATGGCGCCATCGGAGGTTTGCGTTCTGAAGCGAAGCTTACCCCCTTGGTCGGGATGCGTGCTCTTCTTTTTCTGTTATATTGCCGTTTGGCATAACAACTTTTTGCATTACTGCCACCAAAGGTCGGCCGTAGCCGAGAGCATCAGGTGTGTGAAAACATGGAGGCCACAATAACTAAAGATTTGCTGCTGTTTTCTTATGCGACCATCCAAACAGCACATCGCCAGGTGTTTGTTGGTGTTATTTGCAGGACAACCAACGGGAAAGGACACGGATAATGTGTTGTTTTTTTTATACGTGGGCCTATTTATGAATAATTTGAAACATATTATGTCTGTGTATGTTTCTTGGAAGAGACATTTGTCCACAATAAACAGTTTATTGTCATTAAAATATGTTCAGTGACCCAAAGTCGCCGACATCAAACATCAGTTGTCATCAACGCGTCACCAACTGGGAAACTCGGGTATCAAAATCCAGCCAGAGTTTCCGACCTCTGATTCCCACAGGACGTAACGTGAATGGTGAAGTTTTCACTCGGAAAAACGTTTTTCCGATGTCCATGAACGCAGGGTAAGTATAACCAGAGACTATTGTATAACACACCGTTGCCATGCATAGCAGAGCGTTGCCATGGACGCAGTTCTGTTCCCTCTGGAGGATAGCTATCAATAAATCTGCTAGAAGAAGATTGGCGTCGGGGTCCTGATCACCCCGTCGTTGTTGTAATCGCTATAACAACGCTCTACATGATCCCTTACGTACATTGAAGCGATACTGATGTTATAGACCCGCTGATCGCCGTCTGATTCTGTGAATGAATGCCCGCATTGCATCGTGGGACATCGCCTTTGAATGCGCCCAGCTCGGCTCATATCGTAGCTTACTGTTCTGTCTTATTTACTGTAATATTTCACCGGTAATAAGACCGAAATAATATTATTAAAATGAAGAAATGCATACCATGATAAATACATGTTGAAAGATGTAGCGTTATAGTTTTAAAAATATCAATAAACAACAAAGCAATCCAGCTTCCCTGGCCGAAATAGACCGAAATAATAACATTAAAAGAAATACATATAAACCGTGATAAGATCTGGTGAATAAATGTTGATTAAAACAGCGATTATTGGGCTAAAAATACCAATAATATCAAAGCTGTATCCAGCTTCTCTGCTGCAGCCGAGTGGCAGAAAGTTTCGTGCTGTGATTACGTAAGATGCTTCTCATTGAAATACATTAGTATAAAAAAACGTGACCCCAACACGTAAATCTTCACAATAACTAATGGTATCACGTTCTAATAGATTTAATTTCGTAATGCCATCATGAACTGACGTCAGACTGGGTTGACCTGTCATATCTGGGGAAGCAATCAAACTTACAGGCATTAAGAGCTGTACTAATGCACAAGAACCCTACCATTTTTTGGGTAATTTATTTCTCAAACGCCTGTCCCCACATAACCACCAGATGTCAGCCCTGGTCACGTTTTAGTTAACAAAGCTATTGGCTGTAAAGTGTAAGTTATGGTCAGTAACGTTGTAAGTGAGGTTGCAAAAGGAGTCGTCTAACAATTTTACATTGGTGTCACGTAGTCCATCTCGAAGGAAACAGGTGTAGTTACCTTTAAGCACTATAGCAGCATATAGTAAATTAGAGTCTGACATTTACCAGACAAAGGTCTGTCACTGGTAGGCTGGGCTGCCAGATTCAGGAGCAGACACAGAGAAAAAGTTGGAACAGGTATAGAGGTTTATTGAACACAAAAAGTAGTGAAGGTGCTTTGAAATCCTCTGGGGCTGAGCGCAGGCAGACAGGCAAGAGGCAGGTCCAGCAAAAAAACTATTTTCTGGGTCCCCTGGAAGAAAATTTTAAATATTCCATATTTTAAAGCATCAATCTGATGCATTTTGAGATGCATTTTTTGCCATCCAACAGTGTAATATTTCAATATGCACTCATTAAAGTTAATTTGACTGTCAAAACAGTTAAAGTCCTTCTGACATTACACAATAATAAAAGTCATAATTTTTAAAAACTAAAAAGTTTTGGATCAATTTTTACTTCTTCCAACCATATGTTAAATTAAGAGTCAATGTGGATTTACATATTGCAATAATATCATAATCCTACAATGATTCATTGTGAAAACTAAACTTTACTACTTTGGCCAGGTCATCATCAAAAAAGCGAATTAGTACATTCATGATTTTGTCCATGTTGCTATTAGCTGCTTTATTTACATTTATTAAAAACGTTGCATTGTTTATCTTTTCATATAGCTAGATGTCTAAACTCTGGGACAAGGCCGTTATGTTTAAATACCTGCCATGCTGATTCCAAACAGACAGCTTTGTCAAGGCAGTTTGGGCTTCAGATAGCTTTTACATAGTGGCCATCGATAATGACAAATCATGTTCCACTATGAACGTGCACACGCGTACTCTTTGTATCACGGTCGGTAAAGGAAAGGAACAGTCGCAAAGGTAGCGGTCGTTGCCGGTAACGTACTCGTATTACAGAGGGCACGGACCGAAGCTTTGTGACTAGCAAGCACTTTCTTACCGCTGCTGCCGTACAGTATCTTCCTTGAACATGCGCTGCAGAAGTGCATGGTGCCTCCAAAGAGTGCTAAACGGCTTCCCGTCTCCACCCTTTTCCTCTTGTCCTCTATTCATGCCCAGCGACATTTATTTTAACTACTTTCTCAACTAAAGCTGCCTGTATCTACATGCTCAAAGTTTGATAAACTTTCCCTCCATTGTTTTTAGCCGCGTTACCACGGAGACCACACCGCACTCTCACATTTCGGCAAAGACCCGCCCTACTTTGCATCTGATTGGCTAGAACTCATTTCATTGGTAAGTGGAAGTTCGATGATTGGTTGGCATCAAAACAAAGCCCATGTGGACTTTTTAATTAATTAATTTTTTTTAAATAGTCATTCGCCAGAAATCTGCCGAGTACTTAACACCCCCCCCTGAATTTCGCCGAAAGGTGAGTGATTTTCATGTCTGGTTTTCTCACTGTGTACATTATCCAATCCAGCCATGTATTTCTATCGCCATAACCTTCTATTGAAGTTAAATCACAGTCGCTTAGTTCATCTAAGTAAATTATGCGGGGGTCTGGGGAAAGAGTAGGAGATGCAGTAGTCAAGGGAGTGTTAGGTAAGGAGGGAACACTAGGTGAAGCGATGCTTTCACCCGATTGGGAAGTGATAGGGACGTTGGGGTGAGGGGGAGGTGGCTTAATCAGTTGACTATCATAAGTCTCAATTCTAAACTTTCCCATTGGATCCAAGTTTCTTACGTCTACTCCCAACCAGTAAGTCCCATCATCTGTATGTGGTGCGTTTTTTAGGGTTATTAAAGGGGCGCATGAATCAATCTTTGGCTGTTGATGTATAATCGAGAACCGGGTTTTAAACCCTTTTTGTAAGGTTTTGGGAGGGCTGTATCCCCAGTCTGGTCCTTTGTTAGCGAACACCGGACTCCAGTATCTACAACTATCAACACATGCATAGGTTGTACCTGTACGGTATTAATCACAGTTCCAATGGTAGTGTCTTCTGCTGCAGGCTGCTATGGCACACAGATCAATTGAGACTGACACGGTTTTACCTCTTTCCACCCGAATGGTTGTTATGCCTCCGGTTTTGGTGACATCATGAGGTAAGGACGACACAGAACATTTAGAGAGATGGTGTTTAGTGGGTGGGGTGGTTGCGGGCAAGGTGAAGTTGGGGTCTTTTAGAGTGGAAACTACCGTGCAGGGTCTGATTGTCCTCGTAACCTAGCCTGTCGAGTTTCCCACCAACTGTTTAATCATAGAAAACAGATCTTTCGTGTTTTTTTCCAAGTAGGCTGGTGTGCCTCTCAGTGGCATCATAAATCCGATTGCATCTTTGTTACGCACTAATCTTTCAACCTCCGTTTGTCCTGCAACATTGCATTGTTTATTCTGCGGCCATCTTGGGTAAAGGGCCTGCCTTTACGCAACTGTATTGTCATGCTGGAAGTGGCTTGGTATATTTCTGTTACAAACTGCGCAAAGAACAAGTAGTTTGTATCTTTAGAGAACCTGTCATAGACACAGCAAAGCCTAGTTTTGAAATAGCTGCAAGGTGTTAATCTCCTAAACCTGTTTTCATCTAGTGTGTTTTTACCAGTGGGAAACTGAACAGGGAAAGCCATGGCCTCAAGTTTAGGGGTTTTAAAAAAGCTCACTGGTTTGTTTCCTTCAGCGGGTGCAACAGAATAGATTCCCTCACTAAAGCTTAATATCTCCTCTGAAACATCAGTTGGCTGTAGACAAGATTCTAGAGCAATACCGCCATTAGATTCATCACCATGTTGTTGCATTTGTCTGACTGCTGCTGTGGATTTGGAACAATTGATGGCCTTTATAGCACAATCGTCTCTTTAGCTTTACTCTCATGACTTGAGATTCACTTCTGAATCTAGGTAAGGCATCAACTGTTTCTTTCACTTCCGAAGGGACACATATTACGTTGCCATGAATGGCTCTTTGTCAACCTTTGGGAAGTGTGATCATTTTTGCAAATGGTATGCATTTTGCGATGAGGTGCCTTTCTTATATGTTATAACCACTTAGTTCAGGTGGAATATCAGCAAGCTCTAAATTATTAGCTGTGGCTATGTTTATCTGTCTGTATTTTTTTCTTATTTGAAAGGCACATCGCATGTTATTGGACGTTGTAAATGCAAAGTTATTTGTGTATTTGTTACTCATAAGTTGTCTCATTGTTTCTTTTTGTTTAGATCTGAATGCAGGGTCATTTGCATAACAATTTTTTATATACGACCTCTTCCGCTGCTTAAAGCCAATGTCTTTACTGTAACTGGTTTGTTGAGTAAAATGTCTGCCTCTGCTGGAAGTTAGGGTCTTGTTGAGAGCTAGTAGTTATGTTGGACATCTTTCTGTTTTTATACTCAACATTTCAACTGTAACTTTTGATTCCCAGAGATTTGTTTAAATTCTTATAGAATTTATCATTAGCATACTTTTCCCTCTCTTTTATATTTTTAAGTCTTTTGATTTTTTTCTGCACTTTTGCCGGGTGTAGTCTTTCTCTTTTCCAATAACTTAAGTCATCTTTTGAACTTTTACTTTTGTTTTTTGGAATGTTTTGATAGATTTGGCATATGATGATCGTCAAGTGTTCATTGTGTCTGATCTAGGACATTCCACAGCACCTTCACCGCTACTATAATGCATGAATTCATTTGCATTCAATGTAATGTCAGCACAGGGTGTGGACTCTGTAACTGAGAATGATGGCAAAGTCATGTATTTTTCAGCCTGTGTTACACTGGACACAGTGTCACGGTCTTGATCACTCATGTGTGAAACACCAATATCTGCGTTAGTGTCTACACGTGCAAAATTTTCATCCGTAGAGAGTTGAAAAAGCACAGGTGTTATCTAATAAGGAGCATAGGGGCTGGCGCCTAACATCCTGAAAGATGTGACAATCTTTCTTATTAGATCACTTAAATGTGTGAAAATAAACATGACAGCTGTATTGTTACTGTCTGGGCAATGGGGTAGGCCATCAGGTCGTCGAGAGTGTGGGTCAAAAAAGCCATACCTTCCTTGCTGGTCTTGAAAAAGTGCGATGCACACGGAACTCATGATCAAGCACTAAAGTCTGTCTCAGAGTTTCAGGTGATTGCATTCACCAGTAAGAGCTGGAAACACACCAAACATTGAGTCACACTTTGTCATTAGGTGATCCTGTCTGTAGCCAAAAACAATCTTGGGCAATACTTCTGTATTCAAGTGTGCGTGAACCTTTCGTCCATCAGCGCTTAACTGACTCTGAATAAGTGCATACATTGCATGGCCTCTATCCAACACAAGACCAAGGTCTGCCCATTGGAGTTGTCGTAATTCGTGCAGGAAAGCAAGAAATGATTCAGAGTTACAGGTACACTGACTGTTTCTGGAATCGGCATATGTATAATGCCTCTGACTGCGGGATGCTAACACACGTGTAACTTTAGAATGAGAAGACTGAGGAAAATGTACTTCTCTGTTGCTGTGAGGATGCAAACTCACTGTCTGTTCAGCTGGTGTTGAGTGGTGAGACTCACCAAAGTTCTGCCAACGCAGTTTGGAAGCTCAAGACTTCTTCCCTTTTCTGGGCATGGTCACCCTGTTTGGAGGTCAATATCAGATGTAAGGATGTAAGAAGGAATGTGATATGTTTGTCTTAAAATAAAAGTGTAAAAAAAAGTGATCCAGTGATATTAAGCCCGGAGGCTACAGTGATCCAGTAATAATAAGCCCGAAGGCCACAGAGATCCAGTAATATTTAGCCCGAAGGCCACAGAGATCCAGTAATAGCCTGGGCAATTTCTGCCAAAACGAGGCCAAGTGTGAAATACAGGGAGAGAGAAAGAAGGCAGAGACAGCAGATTGAGCAGGACAGAGGATAGAGAAAAAAGAGAAAAAACAGGATAGACTACAGGACCAGAGTTCCACTGCCTTGTTCTCCTACTGCAGAGTGTGGACCAGACAAAAGATAAACAATCATTATTTTATTAAAATCATTCTTCATGGTAATTGCAATACTTATTATTTAAATGTAAGTTCAGCCATGTGACTGTAAATATCACCCAAACATTCATATTTTTTGTTTATGATTGCACACCTATTTTAAATACAGACCTAATATTTGAAAGTTGTGTGGACTATCCTAATAAAAGACTGACACCTACTGGCCATTTCATGCTACCATTATTGATCAGGTTTAAAAGGCACAAAGAATATAAAAAAAACATTCATTACTGAGGATTGTTTTGTGCCTTATTTCAGTCAGCCACCTCATGTGGAATGGATTATTATGTGAATGTACAATACATCTCTCATCTCCTACATAGAAGTCACTTTTATTCTAAAGTGAAATTCTAAAGGAGTTTTTTTATTAAAGGTCCAATGTGTAGGAATTTGTCCCATCTAGCATTGAGATCGTATATTGCAATCAACTCTCTCGCACCACGCAGTTCAAAGTACGTATTACAGCTACGGTAGCCAAACCTCTTGCTTTTTTCAATATCCTTTTTCTTTTTCTGCTAAAACTGTTGTGAAAAACAAATACTGGCGAGCATTGGATCAATGGATTCATTAATAATTAATTATTATTATATAAAAAAATATAATGATAGCTGGCCTTACATTGACAGTTGGTTGTCATTTGGTTTGCTACGTACATTTTCCAGGTCAACAGTGACGTTAAAGTAATGAAGTGAGAGAATAAACAAGACGTTCTTTACTTAGGGAAGGAAAAGTTAGTACCCACTTTTTCACAGTTAACATTGCAGGAGTTAATGTTAGCATTAGCAACTATACGACCATTAGAATTAATTATATATACAGCCGTTGGCATCAATGCCAACGTTAGCTAGCTGATGATATAGGAATAGTAACGTTAATGTATCTTAGATGCCATGTTTCTGTAACATGTAAACTTCTCTCAGTTATCACACCACATTAACGTTAACTTAAATTGCTCAACCTGTTGTTTTAGTTTTTGATTTACTGTTGGAGTTAGCTGTTGGGAGAGACATCCAGTTACCTGATAAACCTGTTTGAGTTGTGATTCACTCGGATCTTTAACCCTAGTCTTTAAATTGAAAAAATAAGTTGCGACTCTCTATCATTAACTCGGATCAGTTCAATCTACTACTACTAGTCCTAGCCATCTTAGCGGCTACGTTGTCATTAGTGGATCATTCTGTAGCAGACGAGCGAGTGAACGTCACTCGAGCTCAGAGTAAAGCAAATCAACAACAAAAGCCATTCTTTCACTTCTGAAATAACATAGAATGTTCTGCACGCAGACTAACTAGGCCTACTGTAGGTTTTGGTGTAAAATGTAGTATGTTAAAATGCAATTAGGTCGAGCAGAAACATTGCAAGCTCGCCTCAGCTCGCCTATAGATCAGTACTGACTCAAGTGACTCGCACAACCTGGATCAGTTTGGTGAGTGACTCAGAATAACCCAAATCCTTAAAAGGAATCAAGTTTGCCAGGCGTACTCTCTGACTGCTCAGCAGTTGTTGTTTTTTTACTTTATTGATAAATTGAAGATATGTTATTGTTACATTATGTTGTTAATACATGTTTTACATTTGACAATGTAGTGTGGTACATTGCGAACAAATCATCGGTGTGTCTTTAAATGAAGAATAAATGAATTACATTTTGAAATAGGGGTGGTGATGGTGCAGTGGATATGACCCATGCCTTTGGTGTGAGAGATCTGGGTTTGATTCCCACTGCAATATCATCAACCATTGTGTCCATGAGCAAGACACAAAACCCAGAGTTACTCCAGAGGTGTGAGACTTCTGATATATAGCAATTGTAAGTCGCTTTGGATGAAAGCGTCAGCTAAATGACATGTAATGTAAAAATAGAATTATAGAAAATCTTCCAAAAGGCTAAATAAATATCTTTTAAAATTGTAGCCTTCCCAGGGCTTAAAACAGCTTCCTGGCACCTTCGCCCAATTAGTAGGCTAAATTAATCTAACTGGTAGTTGCATACATCGTTTCCATTAAAAATTAAACCTTGGACCTTGGATAGCCAATAGATGGCGCTCATCTGCCTCTGTTCCAGGTTATGTTCAGCAGCTTTAAACTTATATATAGCCTACATCTTATTTCTTTTGAATACTGTTTTTTTTGTACACAAAGCCAACATAAAACCCTCAAAGCCTGTAAACACCTCTGGACCCAATAAATACTTCTTTTCCTATAGTATCTCTTTAATCTGATGGTTTTACTGAATGTGAAAGCAGAACAGGTCTAACTGTTGCCCAGGGGGCTATTGCACAAAAGCAGAATGTTGAAGAAATGCAAAGCAACAAAAACAAATAGAAAAACAGAGAACACAAATAGTTTTCACAGAACAAATGAACTAAGGCAGGATCTGTACACGGGAATGTACAACAAAGCACTGGTCAAACTGGTAAACCTGCAAACATGGATGGATTAGTGGGCCCTGGCCCTGGTCCAGGGTCCCGAGAGGTCAGGGGGGCCCTAACTACTTAGTTGAACTTTGACATGTGAATTTCCACCATTTTGCTAACCTTTCAGGAAACAGAGAGCCAGAAAAAGTCAAAAATGCAGGAAGTATTTTTTTTTTTTACAGTTTTAGAGAAGCAGGCAGGACCGGCAGGGAAGCTGCAGCAGCAAAACATATATTAGCCACCCCAAAAAATAAATATCAGTTTAAGTGAACGCAAATATTTCCATCTCTTTGCTGTCATGCAGCCCTTTCTCAAGGGGAACTGAATTTGTTATATCCAGTTATACCACGGTCTGGGTGAATACTTGATTCTGATTGGCTACAGGGTGACCATTAAAAAAGTGATATAGGACAAGTAATTCAGGTGAAACTGACTGTTGACCGTTTAAAATAAATGCGCTAAATTCAATGGAGAAAAACCATCTTAATATCTTTATTTACTGTGTAGTCCTTCAGTGCCTCGTTCTCTGAACACCACAGGATGGCGCTAACATACAAGCTGAAAGAGTTTCCCTGCCCCTCTGAACTGACTTTGTTTCACATTTAGACATCATCACATCCAGTTACTACTTCAGGCGTACTGGATGGGAAAGAATGTTCCAGGTATGAGTCAAACCCTCAGGTGTTACCAAGAAAACAGACGTATTGTAAAAACCTTATTTTGATTGCAAAACGCATACAAATATAAATTACTCTAAAATAATATAATATAATATAATATAACTCTTCAGTGTGTCTATTATAAGGTCATTCATGGACTCTAATTGGACATTAATGCCTGAGAATGGACACCTTAACCCATGTGCTCTCTTCAAAGCCACCAGACTTTTTATATAAATAAAGCACTATCCTACCTGTCTAGCTAATCCACAACTCGTTTTGGTTCAGAGCATCACGTGACTGAAACCAGCTGAAACGGAGGAGATCAGTGAGAAGCGCTTGTCACTGCCCCGGCAAATTTGAAAGCGTGCACTGCACTTTAGAGAAGGAATCAGGAGAAGGAGAAAAGGGAATAATAGCTTCTTGGTACATAACAGCTACCGTAGTTGCAACACGCATTTGAAAAAGCGAGACGCTAGAGAGCACTAAAATACAATTTCACCACTAGATGGGAGAAATTCCTACACAGTTAACCTTTTAACAAAGTTGTCTTTATGATCATATATTAAAACACTAACTGCAGAAAAGACAATTAGAGAATTTATTTTTTTCATCATCTCTGCTTGTCAATTTCTGATTATGCATGACATTATGCATGACATTACTGCAACAATACGGATCATAATTGTAGCAACAATAAATAATTAGAAGCAGTTACTGTTCATGATGCATGTGTGTCTGCCATCATGATTTCAAGAAGTTGCAAGACATGATGAGACATAAGCTGAAATTTGGTTTTCTTTCAACCAAATTTAAAAAAGAAAGTAACATGGATGATTCCCTGCAGCGGTCTTTACAAGTAAAATAAATGATCAGTTCACTACTTTCATTCAATTTGTGTGTTTTATTAAATTTTATAGCATTAAAAAAAAAAAAAATTGATAAAAGAATGTTTAAAAAAGTGACACAAAAATGTCAAAAACAAGTGACAAAAATGTGGGAAAAAGCTCCAAAAACTTGGGAACATTTTTTAGAAAGGCACAGAAGTCGACAAAAACGTTGAAATGAAGTGACAGAAACATCGTGAAAAGCCACAAAAGTGTCGAAAAAATATTTTCATTTAAAATTTTGACCTAGAAACACTAAGTTGCATGGTCAAAGGAAGACAACACAAGGGTTAGCAAAGTTGTCTTTATGATCATGCGGTAACTGCAGAAAAGACAATTAGAGAATCTTTTTCATAATCTCTACCTGTCCATTTCTGATATTACTGCAACAATACGGATCATAATTGTGGCAACAATAAATAATTAGAAGCAGTTACTGTTCATGATGCATGTGTGTCTGCCATCTTGGTTTCAAGAAGTTGCAAAACATGATGAGACATGAGCTGATTAAGTAATGTTATCATTTAAATGCACATAACTGGACTCCAAAGGAACACCTACTGTAGGGAATAGATAATACATCTGTTGTAGTTGTGAACATCAGTTGTTGAAACTGGTGGTCATTATTTTCTGAGAAGAAGGGTCTCTGGTTGAGGAGTTATTGTCAGAACGAGACTTGCAAGTCAAAGCCACAGACCACAGGAACATAAATACACCTAAGAAGAAAAGAGAAAAGCTGTGAATACTTCTGGTAAATCATAAAAGCAGAGTACTTTATATGAGGATCGTGCACATACTGACCCTGCAGGGAGTTTAGTATAGTGAATATGTAGATCCCAGGGAGGGAGATGTAGGTGATGCTCGCTAACCCCCAAGGTAAGCCCAGCACACAGCTGAGGCCCAGCACTGTGGCACAGTCTTTCAATAACTTCATCCCTTTCTCCCTGTTTATCTTCTTCCAGCCACTGCTTTCAGCGCCTCCACTACCTGCCCGTAGCCCCCAGAGTTTAAACACCACCAGCCCCAGCATGCAGGAATTACACAGTATCATCAGCACACATGGGACGGCCACGGTAGTGATGAAGCTGACCAGGAGCCTCTGTGGGAACTGGCTGCTCATCCAGCATCTGCAGGTTATTAAAAAGAAAGAAAAATAATAAAAGCCAATATTTTGTTTTTCTTTTTAGATCAAGTTAGTCTCGCTTTGCCAGACCATCCTCAAAGGCGCTGTGGAGGAGGGTCTGGCTAGTCCACACAGCCAGATGAAGCCACGGTGCTTCAACAAAATAGCCTCGGGAAGGAACTTGTTTTGGTGTAACGTGTGTATGTTCAAAAGTAGTTTTAGTCGTGCGAGAGAAAACTCAGATTGGACAGATAGTCTAGCTAGCTGTCTGGATTTACCCTGCAGAGATCTGAGGAGCAGTTAACCATAGTCCTCACAAATCCACCGGAGTTTAGAACACCAACACAAAGAAAGCGGAAGGAAATGGTCATCGGCGAAACGACATGCTTCCGGGAGAATTTCCTGCGGCAGTGGAGCAATCCCGGAAGTGGAATGTCGTGGATATATAGACTAAGATCAAGTTAACTTTGAATTACAAATAATCTGCTTCTTGGCAAGGAACAAATGCTTAAAATCACACTATGAACAATATTTGCTTGGAATTCCAAACTCCTGTGTGGTTGAATATTTAAAACATAACAATAAATCTTAGTTTCTTACATCTGTGCTGTTGAGGTCTGGTTGTTGGCATCCATTGGACTGTATTTGCCATAAACACCTGAAATCCCACAAACCACTGCAACCAGTGTTGGAACACCTGCATGAAGACAAGAAGGATATAGAATTTACTTCACCAAGCCCTGACCAGGGACGGAGCCAGGGGGTGGCTTCTGGGGCTCCAGCCCCAAATGTTTTCTCAAAAATCCCAGAGGGAAATATCGGCATTCATTCAGTGAACTCTACTAAAAATGGGTTTCAAGAATAGTACTGCCGTTAATGCCAAAATCCTACCGTATGTTATGTCACTTAAAAATAGTAACATCAGACACATTTCGGCTCTTTTTAGGTAGAACAACAGAACACTTCTGTTCTCAGGTTATATTTTATTTGATTAAATTGAAAGACCAAAATAATATTTAAGATCATAATCAATCCGTTTTCAAATGTTTTGGAACCTGTATTGTAGACTTATTCTTTTCCTCTTATTGCATTGCTGCTTTTTACAGTGCATTAACACCTCCATTACCAGCATTCAGCACTAATGTCTATCCAACTCACAATCATCATGATAAACATGCTTGGGGGGGTGGGGGTGGCAGGAACAAATAAGCTGCGGGCACCTTCTGACTCTGTCTTTGCAGTAATGTGTATAAAGGGTAAGTCTGGTGATATTCTATATTTTTTATTGTCAACAAATCCCATTTAGACCAATAACTACAATAAATGAATCAGACTACCAATTATTGATTGTGTTACATTTAAGCAATAGCTGACGACTGACCGTGGTAGACCAGCTGTAGCTGTTCTCAGTGACTATCCGCTACTTGCCCAGCACCGTCAGACAGACAAAGTTAGCAACTAGCAGAATACAGTAATAGTAGTAATAGAGATTGAAAAGAGAGCTAAAACAAGAGTGAATATACAGCCCCTCCTCACCCAAAAAACATCCGTATGGGTCAATTATGCAAACAGCTCATGACGACCCAAAATGACGATCCTGTTAGGCCTGTTGACCTCTCATGGCTGAAGTAATTATCACAAGAACAAATGAGGAAGTGAAGTGACCGCCGTATAATGGCTGGGACACACAGGGCCGATAATCAGCCGTTGGACAGTCTGGCGAGGTCAGTGACTCGAGTCTGTTCGGTGTGTCCTGTGCCATCGTCAGTCTGGGGGGCTGTCGCCATTCATTTTGGCCGACCTGACATGTTCAGTCGGAGGCAGGGCAGTTGGGACTCACCCGGAAATGGCAAGCGGAATGAGCATGACTAGAGTCTCTGAAAATCTGACGAAAATCTTTTAAACTGACCTTTGTTGAGCTGAAATAAGGACAGATTCAGCAACTGCATGGCCTATTCCTCGCTTAAAATGTTTTCAGAAACATGTTTCAGTGAACTATTTTAGTACAATATGAGATCGTATTCTGAACGAGCCGCCATGACAGTCTGGCTTTGAATTTCCGGAGAAAACAAACCCATGTGACACGTTTGTCCAATCAGCTGCCGGTTTTCATTTCTTGGGCAACAATAAAGAGTAGCGCCGCCTGCTGCTATGGAGACATATTACGTTTCTCAAGTCGGTGTCGCCTCAGTGTGTCCCGAGGCAGTTTTTTGGACCTCGGGGACCCGACTGACTTTTCTGTCGACGGTCGGCCGTCTGGCTGGTGTGTCCCGGCCTTTAGACCGCCAAATTGAGCATAAGGAGGAAGGCTGGGGTGGTGGATGGGTGAAAAAAACACCGGACTTTCCCTCAGAAAACCGGGGTTTGGGTCATGTGTCAAAACTAAAGGTCAACTGTCATTAGGAAATGAAGCGAGTTTTACGACGTCTTCATTTTAGTAGTTTTATGTGACTAATTCTAAGCCAATCTCTGATGATTTCCTAACCCTAAGTATTTTTGTTGCCTAATCTTAAATCTTAAATCGGAACTCTCGCCAAAATGCAACCTAGGGTCTTTTTGTGAATGTATCCGAGTCAAACTTTAGTATAAAAGCATAATTAGGACAGAAATGCCACTTTTAAGATATACCGTATTCTCGTTTTCAGTCAAATGGCCTTTTGAATGGGAGTGCTAGGGGCACTACTATGATCGCATCAAAATCACTATTAGACTAAGAAGGCTCGACACAACATGAAACATGAAACTTTGCTTGAAGTATCACCAGAGGCTCTACACATGAACTTTAGCATTGAGAACATTGTTTGTGTACACAGAGTTTACTAAAAAGAAAGGTTTTGAACAACTCACTTTAGCTGTTGGTTTTTCCGGTTGCCGCCATCTTGCCAGTCAAAAATAATCGATCTCCGAATGCAACATAACAGGGAGGAGAGTAAAGATGGAAAGCCCCTAAAACTTAGTTCCATATAAATGCATGGATAATTTGTTGTTTTTTCATTAGTGAAAAACAATATTGACCTTGTAGTTGAGTAGTAAATGTTAAAAGTGGCGTTTCCATCCTAATTATGCTTTTAAACTAAAGTTTCACTCGGGTATATTCACAAAAACACCCTAGGTTGCATTTTGGCGAGAGTTATGCTTTAAAGGTGCCGTAGGTAGGATTGTGAAGATCCAGGACTTAGTCAAAGAATTTGAACATCAACAACTTCTCAGTCCCCCCCCCGCTTTCTGCTAAAGCCCAAACAGTCTTCTAAGCCCCTCCCCCCCACGAGGGAGAATGAATGTGTATGCATGAGCAGTGATTGACACGCAGTTAGACAACCCCCCTGGGCCTGATTGGTGAATCTGAACAGGGAGCTGTGGATTTTTGCCAATCGCACTACAGGCTGTAGGTGGTGGGTCCGTGTACTTGGCGGCCAACGGATTTTCGTTTTGAAAGGAAAAAAACAAAAACGAGAAACGGCCAGTTTCCCAATTACCATTAGTAAATAGAAAAACAAAAAACGGAAAACAACCCATTATTCGTTTTTTGTTTTGATATTAAAAAACGGAAAACGAAAAACTATCTCGTTATCCGATTTTCTTTGATGTGTTTGTAGATGGAACTCGGAAATTAAATTGTGTGTATAAATCTTATTCCTCATTCATTTTTTTCGTGACCCGGAAGCGATCGTAGGTAGTAAGCGGCTGCATACCCGGAAATCATTTGGACATCACTGAGACCATGGACAGTTAGAATGATACGGACGTAAACATGTTTTTAGACGAATATGCTAGTTTTATATTAGAAAAGCGAAAGAATATGATGTCTTGTGGGGATATAGCAGCTGCGTTGGGTTCACAGTTTGGAACGATACGGGGGTTTCTGAGAGGAGTGTGTGGAGGTGGTGTGCTCAGCAGGGACTTGTGGCGAAACACAAGTTGACTTTTATTATGAAGTGGTCACAGGAGATTAGCGCTGACTGCTCTCATTCATCAAAAATGAGTCTACACAACAAGACAACCATCATAGTCTAATAATAATAATAGTAATGAAGCGAAAACATTTTCAAAATTTCTCATTTTCACATAAAAGGTCTAACGTTGTTTTGCGCCATTGCTTTGGCAAATATCTGTCAAACAAACTAAAATCGAAACCATGATATGGCTTTCCCTTATCAAATCGCAAAAGACAAACAAACAGGGATATAATTAGTATAAATAAGATATAAAATCAATATAAATGGGATTTTTGGAGGTTAAAAAAGTAACTAAGTAACTACATTTTAAATTAGCTACTTTTACTATTTTACTTGTACTTGAGTAAACAACAAAGTAACAGTACTTTTACTTAAGTAGAAATTTTTTTTTACTCTTTTCACTTCTGCTGATTTATTTAAATCTAAAAATTGCATAGACCTAGCCCTAGTCTGCATATCGGCCTAGCTGTGGTGGTCAGCTTTTTATTTACTTTAAGAGTAGCATTCATTTGTATGTTTAACAAAAGCAGTAAA
This sequence comes from Perca flavescens, assembly GCF_004354835.1. NCBI lineage: Eukaryota > Metazoa > Chordata > Actinopteri > Perciformes > Percidae > Perca > Perca flavescens. Next base: position 3,272,616 of record NC_041331.1, read on the forward strand.
CGGCGATTGATAAAAAAAGAAAAACTTGCCTCAGCAATACCTTCAGCGATTTCAACTTCAAGTTGGCCGTCAGGACAGAAGTCCCTGACAAGTCCCTGCTGAGCACACCACCTCCGCACATTATTATTATTATTATTATTATTAGACTATGATGGTTGTCTTGTTGTGTAGACTCATTTTTGATGAATCTCCTGCACTTCATAGTAAAAGTCAACTTGTGTTTCGCCAGTGAAATGCTTTTAATATTTGCATATTAAAAGCGATATGCAGACTAGGGCTAGGTCTATGCAATTTTTAGATTTAAATAAATCAGCAGAAGTGAAAACAGTAAAAAAAAAATTTCTACTTAAGTAAAAGTACTGTTACTTTGTTGTTTACTCAAGTACAAGTAAAATAGTAAAAGTAGCTAATTTAAAATGCAGTTATTTAGTTACTTTTTTAACCTCCAAAAATCACATTTATATTGATTTTATATCTTATTTATACTAATTATATCCCTGTTTGTTTGTCTTTTGCGATTTGATAAGGGAAAGCCATATCATGGTTTCGATTTTAGTTTGTTTGACAGATATTTGCCAAAGCAATAGACCGTTTATGTGAAAATGGTTTTCGCTTCATTATTATTATTATTATTAGACTATGATGGTTGTCTTGTTTTAGACTCATTTTTGATGAATTGAGTCAGATAATCTTTGACCAAATAATAAAAGTCAAAGTCCCTGCTGAGCACACCACCTCCACACACTCCTCTCAGAAAAGATCGTTCCAAAACTGTTAGCTGCTATCAAAACAAAAAACGAATAATGGGTTCATTTTCCAAATGATTTCCGGGTATGCAGCCGCTTAATACCTTTTTTTTTTTTTTTTTTTTTATTTTTTGTTTTTCTATTTACGGGTCACGAAAAAAAATGAAATGGTAATTTGGGAAAACGGATGGTTTTTCGTTTTCCGTTTTTAATTTTGGGTTGTTTTCCGTTTTTTTGTTTTTCAAAACGAAAATCCGCTTTTTTTTTTTTTTCCTTTCAAAGCGAAAAGTACACGGACCGTGGTGCCAGAGGAGCAGGATTTGTTCTTAAATTACCGGCTTACTGGAACATAGGGTCAGTTTCAGCAAGTATGTATAAGTCTTACCTATAGCATCTTTAACTAAACTTAGTAAAGCACAAAAAGTAAGGACATTTGTGTTTAGTAGATTATTTCTCTGTGGTAACAATGCTTTTTGGCAATAAATCGTATAATGTTGAACATGCATTTGTGTGATGAGCAGCAGCGCTGAGCATGTCGGTTGCGCCCATGAAAAATTTGCTCAATCTTCTCTGCCAATGCCAAACAGCTTATTCTGCCATTGACTCGTTTGGTGTTTGGTGGCTTCGGCCCGCAGCTGTGAACAGACGGACCGACGGAGAATATTATCTTGCAGAACAGTAACAAAAACTCCACAGCAGTGGTAGAAGCAAAAAGTAGCATTTACAGCCTGAACAAGCTACATATTCTACACAACATATCAACAAATGCACCGTGATCAGAGTACATTCACAAAAATAGATTTGACTCAGCGGTCACAATCATAGATTAATAAATCAAACGCGCCCCAGTAGCGCTTATCAATCGATCACATTAATGGTAAACAATGGCAACATTAGCCCTTACTGTACGTAGTCCATCAGTCCGTAGGTTTCCACTTGTCCCCAGGGCAGCGGGGACAAGCCATAGTCGACTTTGAAGAAACAACGGTGTCCGTGTCTGATTTTCTTCTAGAGAACGTCATTGTTCTCTCTGCAGCGTTGAAACACGACATGCGTTTCCAGGATCCCTTAATTAAATCCACTTTGTTTAGAAATGGAAGATTTTAGCACAAGCGCTTGCACGCTCCCTGCAGCAACGGGGTTGCAATGGAAGGCGTTCGTTTCTGTGCAGGGCAGGCCCTAGACTTTTGGGGGCCCTTAGCAGGATTTGGTTTGGGGATTCTCCACATTGTAACATATTGCCACTGCACTTGGCACTAAACCAACTTGTGTATTGTAAATATTAGTTTAAGCACTCATAATGTACAAATACGCATGTAAAGTCTAATGTGAGACCTATTAGTAGCAACGCTATCTTTACATAGACCGGCTCTGTTATGAGCTCTATTGTGGGATATTTCAAGCGCTCTTGGGGGGCCCTCTGGTAGCCACGGGGCCCTAAGCAGCCACTTAGTTCGCTTATGGGTCGGGCCGGCTCTGTTTCTGTGTGTCAGAGGGTTTTATAGTTTAAGGCCCCATGCTGTGTTTGAGGAACCTCTGAACCAATGGGAGAATCACAATTACAGGAAGGTGCAAACCTTATCTGCAGGACCCTCCCTGGGGCCATTTTGCACTCTTCTCCTCCTGGTAGTTTGATGAAAAGGCTGTGGGTTTTGCACCTAGGCCAAGATCTCTTTGATTGTGTCCACATGTGCCACATGTGTGTCTTGTCTCCAGAGGTCAGTTTAATCTGAGGCCTTTTTGGTTACAAATCAGGTTTAACACAACTGCTGGTCCCGACAACAGTCGCTTGATTACGGTCATAAACTGCTCCAATGCTGCATTAAATAGAAAGGTCGTATATGTTTTTTTGGGCGTCTAAATCAACCTAAATTGTTGTTTAGGTATCAGGATGTGTTAATCAGGTGGACAGATATTTGACAATATTATTTGCCATATAATGTAAAAACATGTCAGTTTACAACTTGTCTCTGTTGCCGCCAAGAGCTAATATAATTTAATGAATTAAATTTTGTTGCTTTCTCTGACGCTTTTTTCAACATTGTTTTATTCATTGTCAATAAACCTAATTTAAATGACATTGCACCTCATTTTTGAGTTTACGAAAAGCAAAAATTATCAATTATTTTGACCAAGAGTTAAGATCAGAGGATGTTGAATGAATCACAGACTGGTTTGTGTCAAAGATCAGTCAGGATGCTGTTTTAAAACCATTTGAAATTCTTTTTTTTCAAATGCTATGAATTTAATAAAACACCCGCAATTGAATGGAAGTAATCATTAATTTTACCTGCGAAGAACGTTGTATTGTCACGTCTGCCTCCGCTCTTATTGTGTTTTCTGTTTGTTTTCATGAACTTCCTGTTTTATTTTGCATCCACTGTGTGTCTTCATTCACTTCACTTGTCTTCCTGCCTTTGTTTGTTTCCCGCCGATTTTGATTACCTGTCTCCGCCTTAATGTTATTCACCTGTGTCTGGTTGTCTTCCCCTCCCCCGTGTATATATACTCACCTGTGTTCACTTGTTCTCTGCCAGATTGTTGTAGCTCCATGTTGACTCACTTTCCAGCGTTCCCTTGTTTTGTTTCCCCGTGTACCCTGACCTATTGCCTGTATCATCGACCACGTTTGCCTGCCTGGATCTGTACCGTTGCTTGCATTGTTCTGGGAGCAATAAACCGATCACCTTTATCCTTGTTTCTTGAGTCGTGCATTTGGGTCCGCCATTGTAGCCTGACAGTACAATCTGGCCAAGATGGACTCAGCCGACTCCGAGGCGGTGAAAGCAGCCCTGTGGGCGCAGGGTCAGCGTCTGCAACAACAGGAGGAGCAGATTGCCATTCTGCGGAATGAGGTTCTGGCTATGGCTAGTCGACAGGAGAGCCAGGTGGTCGGACTGGGTGAGCAGGTCAGCCAGCTGGTCACCCATGTTCAGCGGTTGACAGCGAGGGATTCCACTGCTGTACCCAGCACCGGGAGCAGTTCCACAGCCGTTTCCAGCCCCGCAATTTCTGGAGGAGATCCTGTCAGGGAGACGGTCCCTTCTTCTACATTTCCACATCTCGCCAAACCGGAGAGGTTTTCGGGAGGATCGGGGGATTGCCAGGCATTTCTGACGCAATGTGAGTTGCATTTCGTATTACAAGCGGCCGCGTATCCCACAGACCGAGCTAAGGTGGCTTTTGTTATCTCCCATCTCTCCGGAAGAGCTGAATCCTGGGCTGCTGCGGAATGGAGCCGCAAATCTGTGGTATGTGATTCCTACGTCGGTTTCACCCAGACTTTCACTCAGATTTTTCAAAATGTTACTCCCGGGAGGGAGGCTGCTCGAGCCCTGGTGGGTCTGCAGCAAGGGAAGAGAAGAGTCTCAGACTATGCTATTGAGTTCCGTATTCTAGCAGCAGAGAGCGGCTGGAACTCATCCGCCCTGTGTGATGCTTTTTTACATGGACTGTCACCTGTCATGAAAGATCAACTGATTTCCTTGGACTTACCCGTCGATCTGGATGCGCTAGTGGCACTGACTGTGAAGATTGATAAATGTCTCCTGGAAAGGCTACAGAGGAGAGGTTTCTCTACCTACCAGCCGAGGGCGCCAGAGTCATCTAGGGTCTTCCAGCGTACTCAACCTGGGACGTCTGAGCTACGTAGCAGTTCGTCTATTGGCCAGCAGAGGAGATTTGACTCATCAAGAGAATTTCATCGCACTCAATCTACAGCATCTGATCCTCGCAGTCCTGTGGGTTCGCTTTCTGATGAGCCGATGCAACTAGGAAGGACTCGTCTGTCGCCGGAGGAGCATCACCGTCGCAGGAGAGAGGGCCGCTGCATCTATTGTGCTCAGCTGGGACATTTCATTGCTTCCTGTCCAGCAAAAGAAGGGGCTCACCAGTAGGAGAGAGGGCGCTGGTGAGCCGTACACATGTTCCTGTTTGTCCCTCTCGACCCAAGCAGGAAGTTACCCTGGTGAATGGAATCGTCTCTCGGATTCAGACTGTGTTGGTGGATTCTGGTGCGGACACTAGTCTTATGGATGCGGCTCTCGCCAGGGATTTGTTGCTGAACTCTATTTGTCTTCCCAAGCCTTTAGACGCCACAGGATTGAATGGAAGTCTTCTCTGGCGAGTTACTCATCGCACTTCTCCTGTGTCAATGACTTTTCCTGATGGCCACACAGAGAGTCTGACTTTCCATTTGTTCGATTCCCCGGTTCACCCAGTTGTTCTTGGGTTTCCGTGGCTTACATTGCACAACCCTCACATGGACTGGGTTTCAGGCAGGATACTCAGCTGGGGAGGAGATTGTGAGCAGACCTGTTTTCCGGCTAAGTTGGAGGTGGGGGGACATGACATCGTTGCCCCAACCGTTCAGCAGGAGAGGGATTCAGTTGACTTTCCTGATCTTTCGGGTGTACCCGAGGATTATCTGGACTTAAAGGACGTCTTTAACAAGACAAAGGCGACATCATTGCCGCCCCATAGACCTTATGATTGTGCCATAGACTTGTTGCCTGGTACGTCACCACCTAAGGGGCGACTGTTTTCTCTGTCTCCTCCTGAGATGGCGGCTATGAAGGCTTACGTGGAGGCATCATTGGCTACGGGGATTATTCGTCCTTCCTCGTACCCGGCGGGGGCCGGTTTCTTCTTCGTGGGAAAGAAAGACAAGTCTTTACGGCCCTGTATTGATTACAGGGGACTCAATGACATTACGGTAAAGAACCGTTATCCTTTACCTTCGATTTCCACCGCCTTTGAACTGCTTCAGGGAGCCACAATCTTCACCAAGTTGGATCTTCGGAATGCCTACCACTTGGTGAGAATGAGGGGCGGAGACGAGTGGAAAACTGCCTTTAACACCCCTACAGGTCATTACGAGTACCTTGTAATGCCGTTTGGACTTACTAACGCTCCAGCTGTGTTTCAAGCGTTAGTTAATGACATTCTCAGAGACATGTTAAATATCTTTGTGTTCATTTACTTGGACGATATCCTCATCTTTTCGTCCGACCGAGACTCTCATGTGCAACATGTTCGCCTGGTGCTTCAGAGACTTATGGACAACCAGCTTTATGTTAAAGCTGAGAAGTGCGAGTTTCATGTGTCCACTGTCTCCTTTCTGGGCTTTGTGGTGTCGGAAGGAGTGATCCAGATGGACCCAGAAAAAGTAAGAGTGGTTGCTGAATGGCCTACACCCACTACTCGCAAGCAAGTCCAGAGGTTTCTGGGCTTTGCTAATTTCTACCGGAAATTCATCAGGAATTTCAGTACGGTGGCGGCTCCTCTTCACGACCTCACTTCAATCAAGACGCCGTTCCAGTGGTCTCTTGCAGCCGAGCGGTCGTTCTCCTGCTTGAAACGTAGCTTCTCCACCGCTCCTGTGTTGGTGCTGCCTGATCTACAACGGCAGTTTGTGGTAGAGGTGGACGCGTCTGATGTGGGTGTTGGAGCTGTCCTGTCTCAACGTTCCTCTCAAGATGAGAGACTCCATCCTTGTGCTTTCCTGTCCCGTAAGCTGTCTGGAGCTGAGAGAAACTATGATGTTGGCAACAGGGAGTTGTTGGCAGTCAAAGTTGCTTTGGAGGAGTGGCGGCATTGGCTGGAAGGGGCGGAACAGCCATTTCTCGTCTGGACAGATCACAAGAATCTGGAATACCTGCGTTCCGCTAAAAGACTGAACTCTCGCCAGGCCAGTTGGGCCATGTTTTTCAACAGATTTAAATTCACTTTGTCGTCCCGTCCTGGGTCCAAGAATGTGAAGCCTGATGCCCTGTCCCGTCTGTTTGATCCTGACCCCTCTTCCGAGGTGCCCGTGAACATTTTGCCTGAGTCCTGTGTTATTGGGGCCGTAACCTGGGAAGTGGAGGAACGGGTGAAGAGGGCTCAAGACGGGTTAATTGTTCCTGCAGGTTGCCCTTCCAACCGCCTGTTTGTTCCTGCTGACCTTCGGGCTCAGGTCATCCACTGGGCTCACACTTCACTTCTCTCTTGTCATCCAGGGATCAAGAGGACCGTTTTTGTGATACGGCAACGGTTCTGGTGGCCGTCTATGGAGAGAGGTGTTGGGGAGTATGTGGCTGCGTGTCCAGTCTGTGCCCAAAACAAGACCTCACGTCAAGCTTCTGTTGGTCTCCTGCAGCCTCTGCCTATTCCCAAGCGGCCGTGGTCGGACATTTCTCTTGACTTTGTTACCGGTTTGCCTCCTTCTGATGGTAATACAGCGGTACTCACAGCTGTGGACAGGTTTTCCAAAACGGTACATTTTATTCCCCTGCCTAAGTTGCCTACCGCAAAAGAAACTGCGGAGGTTCTGCTCGCCCATGTATTCAGGATCCATGGCTTGCCTACCGATGTGGTTTCTGATCGTGGTCCTCAATTCATCTCCCAGTTCTGGAAAGCCTTCTGCACATTGATTGGGGCCACGGTCAGCTTATCTTCGGGTTATCATCCGGAATCCAATGGACAGACTGAGCGACTTAACCAAGAGATTGAGAAGGGTCTTCGCTGTCTGGTTTCTCGGAGCCCTGCATCTTGGTCCAAGATGCTTCTGTGGGTGGAATACGCCCACAACACCCTGCCCTGCTCATCCACCGGCTTGTCGCCCTTTCAGTGTGCCTACGGCTATCAACCGCCACTATTTTCTGCTCTCGAGAGGGAGGTAGGGGTGCCCTCGGCTATGGCCTTGGTCAGACGCTGTCGACGGACCTGGACGAGGGCTCGACAGGTTCTACTGTGCAACAGGGACCGCTACAAGAGGCAAGCTGATCGACGGAGGTCTGCGCCGCCCCATTACCAGGTGGGCCAGAGGGTGTGGCTGGCCACGAAGGATCTTCCTCTGCGTACCGAGAGCCAGAAGTTGGCCCCTCGGTTCGTGGGACCGTTTCCTGTTTCTAAGGTGATCAATCCTGTGGCTGTCCGGTTGAAGCTGCCCCGGGCTATGAGAGTACACCCCACATTCCATGTGAGCAGAGTCAAACCAGTCCAGGAGAGCGCACTGGTCCCGGTCATGCCGCCTCCTCCTCCTCCTCGTCTTATTGACGGGGGCCCTGTTTATACCGTCCGCAAGCTGTTGGCGGTCAGGAAGAGGGGCCGCGGCCGTCAGTTTCTGGTGGACTGGGAGGGGTATGGTCCAGAAGAGAGGTCATGGGTGTCGGCCAGCAATATTTTGGACCCTGGTCTCATTCAGGACTTTTACAGACTGCATCCTGACGTGCCTGGGCCGTCCGGTGTTCGGCCCTAGGGGGAGGGGTACTGTCACGTCTGCCTCCGCTCTTATTGTGTTTTCTGTTTGTTTTCATGAACTTCCTGTTTTATTTTGCATCCACTGTGTGTCTTCATTCACTTCACTTGTCTTCCTGCCTTTGTTTGTTTCCCGCCGATTTTGATTACCTGTCTCCGCCCTAATGTTATTCACCTGTGTCTGGTTGTCTTCCCCTCACCCGTGTATATATACTCACCTGTGTTCACTTGTTCTCTGCCAGATTGTTGTAGCTCCATGTTGACTCACTTTCCAGCGTTCCCTTGTTTTGTTTCCCCGTGTACCCTGACCTATTGCCTGTATCATCGACCACGTTTGCCTGCCTGTTGGATCTGTACCGTTGCTTGCATTGTTCTGGGAGCAATAAACCGATCACCTTTATCCTTGTTTCCTGAGTCGTGCATTTGGGTCCGCCATTGTAGCCTGACATGTATGTGTCACACAATGTTAATGCATGCATCCAAGTTGTTTAGTTGAAAGAAACCCATATTGCTGATATAAAAAACAAGGGTTAAAAACATTGCTCTACTGCATCCCTAGTGGTAAATAAAACTCCAACAGGAATATGTGACTTGGATAAATTGCTCTGAATTAAAAATGTGCATAATACAATGTGACAACATGAATATAGGACTGTATACCCTAATAATATATGGGACTGTATGTAGTAATATTCTCACATTTCAAAATGAATAATAGTTGAAGGCTTTTTTGTCATGAATAGTCCAACTCCATTTGAGCTGCACAGGGTATTTTAATTTGGCTATTTTACGGAGTTATAAGCAGCATTCCAAGAGAGCAGATTTATTATTATACATCTTTTGACAAAAACACCCAGCGTCCCAACCACACTCTACTCACCCCATCCCACCACGCTGAGCTTTAGCAGGTATCTCCTGACGTAGATGTTGAAGACTCGGACTAAGAGAAGGTAGAGGTGGAAGCCTTCCAGAGCCGCCCAGCTGAAGGTGGCCAGCAGGGACCAGTGTAAAAAGAGACCCAGACCCCGGCAAACCCAGCCCTCCTCATTCTCATTCAGATGCCACACCCAGAAGCTGCACAGCAGGAAGGTGAGATGGAGGCAGAGCAGCGCTCCTGTTAGTTGCAAATGCACCCCGATAGCCTTCTCCGGACGCCGACGTCTAAAAGGAAAACAATATATAATGATCATTTTTCTATTGCCTATTTGGCAGATACAGTACTATATATGGCCATTACTGACCTAAATTCTACAGATACTTTCACCTCAACACAGTCCTTTGGGCCCAGCGGAGCCTGGACTGAAGCAGTGTGCAGGTCTGTAATGTTTAAAGCCATCACAATGTGGAATAGCTTGGCAACTATCCCAGTTGGAATGTGATGTTATTCTTTTTTACCCTAATTTACGGAACTAGGTACACGCAGTAATGTTATTTACTTGCACTAAGTCTTGTTTTAAATGTATGTAAAATTGTATGTATATGTTGTGATTGTGGGATTTGAATGAAGAAATAAAGAAATAAAGGACTCTCACTTATCTCTACATATGTATTAGCCCAAACTGTTTTGATGTTACATTGTCTACTGATTAAACACTTTCTTGCTCAGTAAGTGCAGGCAGACTGGCTGGGGTGTTGGACCACACCGATTTGAGAGAAATTCACACAAAGAAAGCAGTTTCATGTATGCTTACCACTGATACTGTTAAGATAATTCAGTTAATTCCTGTTATGAACTTGCATTCTGACAGGAAATGAGATAAACCACAGAGCTTGTTTTCACCCACAGTATCTAAAGACAAACCTCTGTGACCTATAACACCCATCTTTGCAGCCCTAAGAATGAAACTAGTACACTTTAAAACTCAAACTCCCCAGGTGATCTGCACAACACTCATTCCTGTCGGTGGCCATCAAACTTTTCAATTCATCCTCACTCTGTCGCAGTATGGACATTAGTGGACTGGGATGCTGACAGACAGGACTAACACTAACTCTGACATTAACACTCTGTAACTCTGGCTAAGTGCAATAGCTCTGCTAACTGTCAATAATCACACATATATAACAACACGTAAAACTTCAGTTCCATGACAGGAAGTAATAATGTCATCATCTCTGTTAAACTATCATTACAGGAATCTTTTAATATAATTCACTCTAGACTTATGGGAATATTAATTTGAAGTCAGACTTTCAAACTCACTGTAGACATATATAGAGGATCAAGCTGATGACTGTGAAGAAGATGGAGAGTGCTGAGCCAATGTAGGTGATATAACTCAGGTTCACAGCATCACTTTCTCCCACTGATAACACAGGGTTCTGGCACAGAAAAAGAGACAATACACATTCAATTTCAAAATGGATTTGAAGTTCACAAGTCTGATGGAAGCCTCTTTAGTAGATATATTGTAGATATTGAGATGTGTCTTAGATACCACTCTATGCCTCTTTAAATTAAATTTCCAACCACCTGTTTTGTATGTGCATTTTCAATCTGCGCATAAAAGAACTGGAGTGGAAATGCTGGAAATTCCAAAACAGGACAAAATATGGCAACAACGAAAATCTTTTTTGCGTGGCTGAGGTGGTGTGCATTAATTCACATTTAATTGTGCCCATTTTCTGGGAATTCAGTTAAAATGTGTGCTATAATTTTTTACCCCCAGTAACACAATTGCACCCTCAAACAATGATAGCTTAAAATTATTCAGCTATAAATCTGTGTGGTAACATTGTGTCTCATATTAGAGCATTAAGGGAATGTTAATTTTACCACAAGCACAGCAAAGAAGCTCATGTGGTTGCAGCTGCAAATAAATTCAGCTCCGGTGTCATCGGTATCACAGCCCTCTGTGCTCCAGCTACCTAAAAAAAAACACATACAACATGATGTTTAAATCTGAGTTGATCTTTTAATTTGGGAGTAAAATGACTGGGGCTGGCATTTGTAGCCTACCTCCATCATTAAGCGTTGACTCCTGCCAAAACACACATTCCCCATTTCCCACCTGAAACACGTTCAAAAGTGTATTCAAGATATGATGAAAGCAGATTCATCCATTCATCCATTCATCCATATATGTATATATATATATATATATATATATATATATATATATATATATATATATATATTAGGGGTGTGACGAGACGCTTACTCCACGAGACGAGACACATCACGAGATTGGGTTCACGAGAACGAGACGAGACGAGATTTTAAATTTTTTTTTAAAGAAATCCTCAATGAATATATGAATGGAAAATAGTTTTTTTATTCAACTGAAAAATCACAAAATGCAAAACAATTTGTGTGCATTTTGAAATCAACTATTAATGATGAATGTTATTTAACTTTTTTTTACTATTTTAATGAATCATATGCAGTAAAGGACGTGCAAACACTGCAAAATGTTTTGTATAAACTCTACCAACTGGCTTCTGCCTTGTACAATTTCACATGAGAAATCTAACTCCTTTCCACAAATCGAACATAAAAAAATAAACAGTATGTGTAAATAAAATAAATGTGTAAATAACAGAAAAACTTTAAATGCAAACAGTAAGTGTATCAATAACCAAAGTAAGACTAAGATATGGTCATGTTCTTTTTCAAGAATATAAGCATGTCGACTATTTCTGGCAGCAGTTGAGACCTTTGGGCAGTAACTATGTCTCCTGCAGTAGAAAAAACACACTCACTTGGAACAGAGGTAGCAGGGATGGAAAGGTATGCTTTGGCAAGTGGAGACAGCAAAGGATATTTAGGAGTTGCCGAAATCCGACATTTTCCACCACAGAAAATGGCCTCATATCAGCTGCAATGAAAACGCCTATGTCCCTCGTTATTGCCGTGGCTCTTGCACGGCAATTATTTGCAGAGATGCAAAGGCTTTTAGAGTTGTTTGCCCTTTTAATGTTTTCGTCGCGGGTGCAGTAGTTAGTAGAGAGCTGTGGTGGTGCTGTAAGTGTTAAATGTAAAAGTGTTAAATGTTTGCACACAAATGATTTAAAAGTTGCAGGGGGATCTTCAATAGTAATTTCACGCTCCATCACGCTGACATCACATCGCCTCACGAGACAACTTTTCACCTCGACGAGAAATCTCGTCACGTTTTAATCTCGCGAGATCTCGTAAAACGAGATCTCGTCACACCCTTAATATATATACATATAAATATGCCTTCACAGCTGCTTTTGTTATTTTACCTGTTTGTTGTGTTTGAAGGTTAATTTGATGGGTTGGGAGAGGTTTTTGACAGGAAGGTTCCCTGCCCTCACTGCCAGGACTAATCCCCCCAAAACAGGCCGGTCTGGTGATATGAGTAGTCTCGCTTTTGACTGACTGGGACTCAGCTGCAATGAAAGATGATTGACAAAAGATTGTTGCGATGGAGATTTGTGTTTTTGCACTGCTGTTGTTATGCTTGATGTTGATACCAATCATTTATTAAGTGATCTTTTTTTTTTTAGTAAGTATGTAAAGTTTATTTGTAGAGTACCTTTCACAGATAGAAATGTAACATAACACAACAAAGTAAAATACAAGGACATTTGAACACAAATAGAAAACAAACAACCATAAAACCCCTCGGCTAACTAAAAGCCTGCTTGACTAGCGGAGTCTTCAATTGCTTTTTAAAAGATTTGACAGAATTCACACAACGTAGAAAGGGAGGCAAGACATTCCACAGTCAAGGAGCCACTGCTTGGAATGATCGATCCCCTCGAGTTTTAAAATGAGTGCTGGGAACCACTAAGAGCCTCTGACCCAATGACCTCAGAGTACAGGTGGAGTATGAAGTTGTATCAAGTCAGAGATGTAGGGAGGAACTAATACCTTTTTTAGAGTTGTTATCACCGCACAGATATTTCTTAATATTTTTTTTAGTTTTATAAATGGTTAACTATATGCACTGCGTCACACCATGTTGTGTATTACACACCATTAGGGTCATACTATTGTTTGTTGTATTGTATATGTATTATGTTGTATATGTTGTTTTTAATGGCTGCATCATGGAGTGCCCAAGACAAATTTCCCATCTGATGGCAAAGGGATAACAGGACATTAATACTGGAGTATTGTTAATTAGAGGTGAATCAGCTTCCTCAATCAACCGTTCCTCCATTTTTTATAGTACACAATGGCTGGCTGTGAGTGTACAGAGTTCATGGAAATCAATGCAAATCAGCATGAGGGGAAAGTCATGCCTTGTATAAATATACAGACGGAGCTAACTGAAAGTAGAAGCCAGTGTCAGTGCACAAAAATATGAAGGGCCTTTGTTGGGGACCAAGAAGCTGGTTAAACAGTGATTTGGCTCAGATTGAGCTGAAGGCAAGACAAAGGATCTTGGCCTACATGTGAATCCCAAAGCCAGTTTCACTAGCTAGCTAGCCAATATCACCTCGCTGGTCGAGTTTTGACCTGGGACAATTTTATATCGGCCTGATATACAAAGGGGATCCGAGGAAATACTGGCCGAGTATTCCTTCATCTGCAGCGGGTTTAATCAGCCTGGATTCAAGAAAAGGACGGCGATCTGTTTCTTGCTTGTCGACCTGGATCATGTATCGTCCCCTGCCCTGGACGAAACGGATCGTTAACCTCTGGCGAGAGATTAACTGACAAACGACGCACACCGTAAGGCTTTACACAGTTCTGGGCAGACGTTAGAACTAGTGCGTTTTGGTTTGTTATTAATGAGCAAAGGGTTTGCTACCGCTTGTGCCATTAATGTGATCTGATTGTAATCATGTATTGGCCATATCTGATTATTAATCTGTTTTCTGTGAATGTATCAATAGATCACGATACCGTTGATTATGTTGTGTTAAGTAGCTGGGTATAACTGTAATCTACCTGTTTAATCACTCCTTTCACGGAGTTTTAATTACTGTCTGCGAGAAAATCGCGAAAATCTGCTGTTAGCCACTGGAGTGGTTATAGTGACGTTTTCCTCAGCAAAACAAAAGTCTCAGAGTCTGTCCTAACTACACGTTAGCCCAGACCTGAGTGGCTGAGGGGGACTGGGTCATTATCGATAACTAAGATCAGAGTGTTTTCCCTTCTTTACCCTGTCTCCTTTTACTAATTATACACACACACATATACACCTACACGGACACAAGCTAGCTTGTAGCTCCCAAGCTAACGGTGCTAGCTTCACACGTGGAGTCGGCATCACTAGGCTAAGCGTGCGCGTTGCCTAGCAACCCCCTTGGCTTCTTCAACCCCCTCCCCGTGCATGCAGCACCACTACCGCCCTCTTGAGGCTAAATAGTTTCGTGCAGCTCACAGGAGTAGACATTTTGGTTTTTGTGTTAGGACTACATTTTGACACCGCCCCTCCTCTTTCGCTCACACACACACCCACAGACGTGTCCATGACACATGCTGCTTTGTTTTTGCTTTGTTTTGGTTGTGATATTGTAAAAGATATATAAGTTTATTATTGAAGGATTATTGATTAGCTACTGATAATTGTGACGTTAATAAATCTTATTATACTTAATTAGCAGTTGCTTGTGATTATTTGTGTACTTGTTGTAATAATTGCTGGTCGATCAGGTCCGTGCTAGGATTCACCCCTTCCTTTATTTCCTTTTTAAAGGATTACCACAGAAATGAGACTGTTCCGGAGTTTGATTATTGGTCCCTGACTTGCAGGGTGGTGCCCCGTTTTGATTGTTTGTCGATTTGATAAAGTTATTAATAACCATATTCATAACTTTATTAATATTGATAAAAACCTCTTTGATAATTTGCCAAAGATCAAATCTGTACCCTCTGTGAGGCCTGTTAGAACCAGAGCTGTTACAATAATTATACATAATAATCCATAATTTTTGAATATTAATTTGTTTTTTTGAAAGAAAAAAAAAATAATTATTTTTGAAAATTATAATTTAACATATTTAACGCCCCGTGCGAGCGTTGAATACCAGCTTTAGTGCAACATGTATGCATAATTGTCCATACCTTTTTTAATTTTAAATATAAAAAAAAAAAAAAATCAATTCTTTTTTTAAAATTTTATTTTTCTGCAACCTGCCAAGCATACATTCAGTTGTGGTCTATGAATTTTTCAGTGTGTACATTGGTTAGTAGACAACAACATTTTCACGCTCTACTTGAACCCTTGACAGTAACGGCTATTACTCAACTGAGGTGTCCGGGCCTCTACGGCCACCTGACACGATCGGGTTGGTGGTAAATGGTAGTAATTAGCTTAGTTAGCAGTCAAGATTTTCACGCTCTACTCGATCTTAAAGTTATTAATACTAACACTCAGATTTTTGACAGTAACAGCTATTACTCACCTGAGGTGGTGCGACCTCTGCGACCACCTGATAGAATTGGGTTGGTGATAAATGGTAGTAATAAGCTTAATTAGCAGTCAACGCTTAAAACTAAAGGAACTACAGGTTAAGCCTTTCACCTGCTCCTTGAATCAACTTGTTCACAGTTCATTTTCCTTTGTCACCACAAAGGAATTGAGCCCTGGTAGCAATCTTTTTACTAGAGGTAAAATGAGTTGCTTTGAGTACCAGAGGCTGGAGGCGAAAGCTTCCAAAGAGCCGACCGACACAGTCCTGCAGAATGTGGTCGCTTGTCTCATCCTAGACTCTGAAGAGAATAACCGTGATGGTTATGAAACTACCTGCGATGAAATACTCCAGGAACTATTGGCTTACAGGGCACAGCCGTCTTGGATACTAAAAGCTAGCATACAAGGCTTGCTTGGCCAATTGGTGCTCATCTATCAGAGCCGAACCCATCGGCAACGCACTGTCCTCCAAGCACAGCTCGCACTGCTGCAAGACAGCTACGAAGCTGAGCAGCGCAAAACAGCCTGGCTTAGACAGAGAGTCCAAGCCAGGAGTGATGAGGTCTCCCGGTTAGAGGAGAGCCGTGAGGACCTCTCGGCACAGTTTCGGCGTGCCAAGCAAAGAACAGCGTTCTATTCCCCTCCTCCTTGGTCTCCTCACAGTCAGAGACACCATTTCTCTCCGCCACCTCAGCGAAAAACCCACTTGTCTTCTTCCCAGAGAAGAGACCGTTCTTGTTCATCTTCTTCTGATCCTCCTACTCGGAGAGACCGATCTTATTCACCTCCGCTACATTGGCGGAGAAAACCCTCTTCCTCACCTTCCCGGAGGAGGGACCCTTCTTCCTTATCTTCTCCCCCTCGGAGGAGAGATCACCACCCCCCTGCCAAAAGGGGGAGGAATGTCTTGCAACATCAGAGGAACACAGGTAGAATCAGAGTTCCGTCCACTGACAAACGGCGCGAGCCACAAAGCTCGCCATCCCGCTTTGATCAGACTCCATCCCCACTGCAAAAGGGGAGGAGCCGTCCTCAACTGAGTGACTATGATTCTCCTGTTCTGAACGACCCCCGCCGGCTCCAGAGACATGATCTGATCGAGCCTTGGCTGCATGATACTCTCAAACTACGACAGAGTGACCGGTGTGACCCAACGGAACGGGTAAGTATGCTGACACCTTCACACGTCCAAGAAACACGTGATGCTGCCTTTGACCCTGAGCCTGACCCTCCTACCACATCCAACGGTCCAGCCGACCTGGATGAACCTACTTGGCTCCCCTCAGAGCCTACAGTCACTTCGGTCTACTCAGAGTCCACGGCTAGCAGCCTAGTGAACTCCAGTAGGGAGGTGTCAGAGCTGGTCATAGGTGAGAGTTATCAAGAGCCTCTATCGGGCCGTTTGCTGGAAACAGGTGCTCCACTCCGCAAGGAGACACCCCAGCTAATTTCTGATTGCAACATCCTGCTTCCTGAAGAAACCATAACTTCTCCACTCGTTAAAGAGGAAGAAAACCTCCAAACCTTGTGCGGTAAAAGTGGATCAAAACTTTCACCCACTGCAATGGATACTTTGCGTAGCTCAAAGCCACACTCTGCCTGGACTCCACCCCACGAAGGGGAAGGGAGCCCGATGACTCGGTCAACACGCGTCCCTCCCCAAAACAAGGTCTGTATCCAGCAGAACTGTCAGACTCCTCAAAGGGGCCTGACACTGATTCGTCATCAGCAGAACTAGACCAGGGAGGTAACATAAAGGAGCCCAGAGTGCTCCCCGAAACCATGACGCCTAGCGCCTCACAAACACCTCCCCTGACGTCCTGGGGAGACCCTGCCCACAAGGGCAACGCCCACGGTACAGATACCGCAGCAGGGGAAAAAGGGGGTGCAAGCACCCTAGCCCTGCTGGACTGCGTCTCCAGAATAAGTCAGACACATTCTAACACTTCTGCAGAAGTCGTTAAACCAATGCTTCCCCTCAGTGCACCAGTATTAGGTGTTGCATTCAGTGGTAGCATTCCCAGCTACCTGCCTGATAAACCGCCCATCACAAAACCTGTTTTGGTCGATGTCACACCCGAGAGGATGACTCTGGTGCATCCTAGTCTCATCTGTGTAAGTGACACAGAAGACTTGGGCAGCGGTGACAATCACCTGAGGCCAGGCCCACTCGCTGACAGCCACCGGGGACACAGTCAGGCCCAGGTCGACACCCTGAGGCCACTTGATCCTGCAGGCAGTCTGCCAGCCCCAGACGGACAAGTCACCGTCATTCATGAGCAAATGGCCATGATTCTTCCAGAGCCTGACCCTGGCTCTGACTTTTCTTTGCCGCCGGCGAGCACACAGCCACTGCAGTCTGGCAGCCTTGACTTTTCCAACCCTCACAGGTCTTTCCTTTGCTTGCTGAACAACAGCGATGCACCGTGCCACACCTGTATGGTTAAAGGTGCACCCTTTTATGGCGCCACGCCAACAGACGTGCCCATATCACTTTGGCCAAAGAATCTTGCCGTCAGGCCAGACTGGCACCATTACTTGCGCCCACCTGACCCGCCTCCAGCTTTTGCACAGAAAAACCACTGCCTTTCTTCAGAGTCCCTGCAGACTCTCTTCAAGGTGGCTGGAGCAGGCGCCTTGTCTGTACTCCAGGGAAAGGGGGTCATACACTTATGGCCCCACCTCCAGGTAAACTTGATCGGCCCAGTTACCAGAACTGGGCGAGGTACCCAGTACCTCCTCATCGTCACGTGCAGCCTCACCATGTGGGTTGAATGCCTTTCAGCACCCAACTGCACAGCCGTGACAACCACGGTCCTGCTCCTGAACCACACGTTCAGTCAGACCAACTCCCCATGTGGTCCTCACTCCCAAGAGAAGAGCAGCTTCTGCACCTGGAAAGGGGGAGGGAGGCTTTTCCCCCCAAGAGGATAAGACTCAAACCAGTTGAGTCATAGGGATAGCTGCATGCCTCACCTCATTCTGTTGACATGCACTTCCATCGTAAAATTTTCAAACAGAAATCAAACTACCTCAGAGCTTCGGTAGTAAAATTCTTTTCAGGATACCATTTACTGTTAGTTCCATTCTGTTCCTCAAGAACCCAGTGTATGCTTTAGACTGTCAGGTGTCACAGAAAACACAACCAGTTGCTAGTAGCGAGAGATTTAATGCGAAGCATCGGTAGAGAAGGAATCTCTTCGGTCAACAAACTCGAGCCTTGTTGTAGACCCATAAATCTGCTACTAACCAGACAGCGATCTTCACAGGTACATCTGACGTATAGTCTTGGCAGTGCAATTCAAAATTTATGTAGCTCATAAGAATGACAGATAGGACTCAATTTTATTTACCTACGCATCAGAAGACAGAATGTATACAGACTAGAGTCTGCATTGAGTATTTGTTTTGACATTAAAACATACATGCACCAGTCCACAGGTACATGCACACAGTCACATGTACATACACTGGTGAACCCCAATTCTTTTCTGGAGTGAACCTGTTAACCCCTAACTACTTCACTTTCCCTTCCTATCTTCCTTCATTTGTTTTTGTTTCACTATATTTTGGGTTAATGTCATATTGAAATAACTACAATGATTGTACAAGGGATAATTAATTGCTTACCTATTATGTTAAGGATTGTGTTTTGTTTAAACATTTTGTGTTTAGCTACAGTTAGAATTTTGTCTGCCCAGACACTGCCTCATTTGTCTGCCCAGACACTGTAGCCTCAGTAAACATATGAACATTATGAACTTGCCTCTCAATGCCTCTCATTCCCAGGAAGGCAGGGACTATGTTGATATCAGTTTAACCTTTTCTCCCATGAACTGTATGGTCCTTGGTTTGCTCCAAAGACCGGGGACCAACCGCTCTTCAGAGCAAAAAGGGGGACTGTTGGGGACCAAGAAGCTGGTTAAACAGTGATTTGGCTCAGATTGAGCTGAAGGCAAGACAAAGGATCTTGGCCTACATGTAAATCCCAAAGCCAGTTTCACCAAACTCCTACAAGCTGCCACTTAGCAAAATGGAGAATGTGCATTCAACACGAGGACGGCAAGGCAGACTGGTGGTGAGACAAAGAACTGCTTCACACCTGTGATAAGGTTGCACTTTTCCCATTGGCTGTCGGGTCTTTGAATGCACCACCCAGCCACTAGGAGGCGGAGGAAGGATAAAAGCTGTCGGTGCGTGTGTTTCTTCGCTTAACATAAAGGCAGGCATTTATTCTCAATCTCTAGTAAGGTCACTGACTCAGTTAATGTTTGTACAAGAAGGGAGGGTAGACGTAGGGACGAGGTTATTATTTCTAGAATGAGGATTGGTCACACGTTTCTGAATAGCAATTTATTTATCTTAGGTAAGCACCAGAGTGGTTTGTGTTCATGTCAGGATCCGGAGACAGTGCAACATGTTTTGATTTCTTGTGGAAATTATGACCATCAAAGACAAGATCTACTCAGAAATTTGCAAGGACTTGGCTTGGAAGAAGTGTCAATGAAAAGTATTTTAGAATTAGGATCAAGCGGGAGGGGAAGACGTTGTTTTTTCAAATTTTTAATAGACACTGGACTGTATCATCGGATATAGTGCATTAAGGTGCTAGTTCCGTAGATGGCAGCAATGCAACGTATTGGCTGCTGGCTGCCGTAAAATTTCAAAGAAGAAGAAGAAGAAGAAGAAGAAGAAGTTTCTTCGCTTTCACGGTAACCCCCGGTTGCTGACAGGAAGCACTAGTCTGGACTAGCTAGCCAGCATCAACTCGCTGGTCGAGTTGAGCTGGGACAATTTTATATCGGCCTGATATACAAAGGGGATCCGAGGAAATACTGGCCGAGTATTCCTTCGTCTGCAGCGGGTTTAATCAGCCTGGATTCAAGAAAAGGATGGCGTTCTGTTTCTTGCTTGTCGACCTGGATCACGTATCGTCCCCTGCTCTGGACGAAACGGATCGTTAACCTCTGGCGAGAGATTAACTGACAAACAACGCACACCGTAAGGCTTTACACAGTTCTGGGCAGACGTTAGAACTAGTGCGTTTTGGTTTGTTATTAATGAGCAAAGGGTTCGCTACTGCTTGTGCCATTAATGTGATCTGATTGTAATCATGTATTGGCCATATCTAGTTATTAATCTGTTTTCTGTGAATGTATCAATATATCACGATACCTGTGCTGTTAGATCGCAAACGGAGAGACTTTTGTTTTGAGAAAAAGAGACTTTTATTTTGAAAAAGGAAGTTGAGACTTTCCAGTCCTCATGCCAGAAATTAGGAAGTGCAAAGTTATTTTCAAGCACATGCAGTGAGAGGCTGTGAAGCATATGTTGTGAGCTGCTGTTGAAAATAGATGAAGTGGGAAAGGACTTTACTTGCTGGGCATTTCCAGGGATGCTACTGGTGAGATACCCTAATGGTTTGATGTTGATATTTGTCAAAAGTTTAATGTTAAATGCAAAATGCAAATGTTGATGCTGAAATTGCTACATTTCCAAATGGATTGCACTCATGTTAGTTCATGTGACAGTGTGATAGTGGTAGCATGGGAGTAATGCCATGGTAATGACTTGATAATATTTTTGAAGTAATGTTGCTAATTGAAGTTAATGTAAGGTTAAGGAGAACTTTATAATTGTTAGTATATTTGATAGTAGGCAGTTTTAAGTAATTGCTGTATTTTGTGTTTTGTTTTCTCTTTTCTTGTAAAGGTTTTCAACCTAACCAAATGAAAAACTTCTGATTATTTGCCTAATTTAACATGGAAAACTGTCTAAATAAAGCAAAGAAGAAAAATTAAAGAATAAATCATTTGAGTTGATTCCATTTAACCCTGGTGATGGCCAAGGCCTTTTTCAAGTTTGGGCAGAAGTAAAGTAAAACCCCCTGTGAACTTGACAATACCGTTGATTATGTTGTGTTAAGTAGCTGGGTATAACTGTAATCGCTACCTGTTTAATCACTCCTTTCACGGAGTTTCAATTACTGTCTGCGAGAAAATCGCAAAAATCTGCTGTTAGCCACTGGAGTGGCTATAGTGACGTTTTCCTCAGCAAAACAAAAGTCTCAGAGTCTGTCCTAACTACACGTTAGCCCAGACCTGAGTGGCTGAGGGGGACTGGGTCATTATCGATAACTAAGATCAGAGTGTTTTCCCTTCTTTACCCTGTCTCCTTTTACTAATTATACACACACACACATACACCTACACGGACACAAGCTAGCTTGTAGCTCCCGAGCTAACGGTGCTAGCTTCACACGTGGAGTCGGCATCACCTTGTACAGAGCTAACACATGACCTAGCATACTAGGCTAAGCGTGCGCGTTGCCTAGCAACCCCCTCGGCTTCTTCAACCCCCTCCCCGTGCATGCGGCACCACTACCGCCCTCTTGAGGCTAAATAGTTTTGTGCAGCTCACAGGAGTAGACATTTTGGTTTTTGTGTTAGGACTACATTTTGACACCGCCCCTCCTCTTTCGCCTCACACACACACACACACACACACACACACACACACACACACCCACAGACGTGTCCATGACACATGCTGCTTTGTTTTTGCTTTGTTTTGGTTGCGATATTGTAAAAGATATGTTTATTATTGAAGGATTATTGATTAGCTACTGATAATTGTGACGTTAATAAATCTTATTATACTTAATTAGCAGTTGCTTGTGATTATTTGTGTACTTGTTGTAATAATTGCTGGTCGATCAGGTCCGTGCTTGGATTCACCCCTTCCTTTATTTCCTTTTTAAAGGATTACCACAGAAATGAGACTGTTCCACAGTTTGATTATTGTTCCCTGACTTGCAGGGTGGTGCCCGTTTTGATTATTTGTCGATTTGATAAAGTTATTAATAACCATATTCATAACTTTATTAATATTGATAAAACCTCTTTGATAATTTGCCAATGATCAAATCTATACCCTACGAGAATCCAACAGCCTTCTTCTGTATCCATCCTCCAGAATTGCAGCCATGTTTGTGATTTCCCAAACTTAACTTCTCTTTATGTACACGTCCATTGTGATCAGATTAATAAGGGCAACTAAGGAGGAGTTAATAATTTGTGGCTCAAATGTGACTGACCTGGAAATGAGTGCTGTTGATCACAGAGGCCACCAGCAGTGTCTTCTCGTCAGACAGAGATCCCCTGCTTCTCTGGAGAGCCGAGGCTGGGATGTAAACGCTGTGTTCAGGAGTGGGACTCTCTTCAACCTAAAAACCATAGAGTTAACACAAAACATGCAAAAAAAAGTATGGAAATTATTTATCTATGGTAATTAACTTATTGACGATTTTAATTGCTCAAATTTAATTGCTCAAATGCTCAGACTGTCCTCTGAAAAAAAAGCCAACATACGTTGTTTGTTCAACCAGCAATTACGACTCATATTTGCCTGCGTGACACGCCCCGTCTCAGGCGCGGCTTGAGCCCTGCCGAAAACTCGTGCATGCTAGAAATAGGACCGACGCTTATTTTTCAAGCAACACACATGCACGTTGGTAGCGTTTTCAGGTAAAATAGAATACGAAAAGATGTTTCTATGTAATTTGGACACAAATACATTTAATAAATGACATTTTGATGTTTGAAAGTCTCAGATATAATGTCATTTAAATATATATAAAATAATAATATAAATATAAATAATAATAATAAATAATTATCGATTTTCAAATATTGCACCAGTCAATACAGAACAAAATATTCTGTAGCCTATTTTGCCATGAATACTGCCGACGTTGTCTTTGCTGTTATCAAATCAGTATATATTTATGTTTAATGTGGTATTTCATTTTATCAATGGGAAAAATACATGTGTACAGACAAGGCTAGCAGCAGCAGCGCCACGTCAGACATGTTTCTGGTGTGCAAAGACAGAAAACGCCACGCAGCCGCCACGCAACTGACACGCAACAGAAACACCATGCTCATGCCACGCAGCCAGTGTGCAGCCGGCCTAAGAGCGTCAAAATCCATGTTAGGGATGGGTCAAACATACATAGGACATTTACCGACTTTTACTGTTTCAGTTTAATGAAACATGTTGCTCCGTTTTGTCGGGGCTGAACTTGGCCCATGATCTTTTTTTAAACTTAACCAAGTAGTATATACATAAACAAGTACTTTTTGTGCCAAACCTATCCAAAATGCAAACATTTCACAACGTTAACAACACATTTTGAAACGTGACTGTTACTGTGGTTTAGATATAAGGACCGAAAATGCTCCTGTGGGTCGTATTTCCTGCCACCACTAGGGAAGCTGATTTATGAAACGCACCCGTGGGTGATTAGATGGGCAGAATAAAAAACCTATACGGTTGTGTGGTTTGGAGGACATTTTGTACACATGTTCCAAGGAAAGACAATACTGTGTAACATCCAGAACTCTACTACACATTCTTGTGTATGGTGAGGACAACTAATACTATTTTTCTCCTGTTTTGCTTCTTTATTAGTACATTTCATACAACAACTTGAGATTGACCTGATAAGACAAGAGCAGGGAGCTACCCAAAAATATCCTCACCTTATCATAACAGTTCACCCTCCGATGAATGAAGTTTGGCATCTGTCCCTGTTGTCTTCTCACTATAGGCCTACAGCTTGTAATGGTGTCCTCATAACACCTACCAACACATAATTCACATATTTCAGCAATCCAAACACTTACATAAAGTTGAATAAGCATTGGTTTTAGGTGAAAAACCAAAACAACTAAGTTGCCTTTTGTCCTTTGACATTTAAAATGTAAAATGATTACTTTACACAGTCATGTATGGGTTGTATACCACATTGGCTGTTGAAGCCATTTCGAAACCATTGGTAGAGAAATGTGCAGTCAGGTTTAGTTCCTGAAAGGCTGACACACTGGTTCCTCTAACAACAATATAGTAAGTTATGATAATTGATTAATTGTTTATGTGCACATTTTGTTTGGTCTCACAATCATGTCAGAGATATCCCAGCATTCATTAGACAGCAGCGAGCAGCCTCACATATTCATTAGTGTAAGAGAAGGATGTATTGTTGTTCAATAAGAGGAGAGAAAGATCTACAGTATCAGCTTTATATGTATGAGTATGAGTTACCTGGTCCAGGGGCCACCACCTTGTTGTTGTTGTTTTAGACATTCATCAAAGACATGTTCACAGTTGCCTGTCAGGGGGACAGAGAAAGAAAGAGAAAGAGTCAAAGATAGTATAATATATGGCTATAGGTCTGCCAATGCAATAAGGTAAGTGATATGTTGTCAGATTGTGATCACCACTTACTCAGGGAAACTGTGACTGTGATGTGTGACTTTGTTTTTCTCTCAATGTGAAAATCTATGACCTTAATATATTCACAGTTAAAATGGTATTCACTTCATAAGCACACAGCCATAAAATACACAATAAACGTGAAAAACTTACCGGCAACTTGGGCCTTAGAAAACCACGCAAGTGTGACTAAAGAAAAAGTAATCCACATCGTCTCAGTGATGCTCAAACACATGTGATGTGACTGTTCCCTGCACAGCAGTGTTCTGCTTGATGAATGATCAGGGAGTTTCATATCTGCATTATATCAGATGGTGGTGGCTGAGTGGGGGTGGAGAGCTGATAGTGACGAGAATTTATTTATTTTTTATTTAACCTTTATTTAACCAGGTAGGCTATGGAGAACAGGTTCTCATATGCAACAGCGACCTGGCAAAGAAAAGCATAAGCGTGCAGGACAACATACAGTTTCACATGCAATACAGTACAAGAATACAGAATACAATAGTGCAGATTAAGTGGGCATTACAAAGCCGGCGCAAAGTGAGGTGTAAGTAAGATGAAGGATATGCAAAAGTG
This sequence comes from Perca flavescens, assembly GCF_004354835.1. NCBI lineage: Eukaryota > Metazoa > Chordata > Actinopteri > Perciformes > Percidae > Perca > Perca flavescens. The sequence goes on from NC_041331.1 coordinate 3,297,790, forward strand.
ATATGGTAATAACACAATATACATGAATAGACAGTCTATAACACTGCTGAGATGTAGTGTAGAGCCAAACAAACAAAACAAAACCGGAACAGTTTATATGTTAACTTATTTTACAAATGCACACAGATTCTAAAAATATTCAGTGTCAACTGCACCAAGTTAATTTCTATTATTCATACGATTATTACCATACTTTAGATGACTCTAAGCTTTCTCTTCCAGCAGAAATCACTGCATGAAAAGTGGGATTTTCGTTCCCGTACACAGGGGCGTAGCACAAAATTATGGTCCCTAGAAAAGTATTTTCTATGGACCCTCCCCGCATCCACAGCTATTCAGTCTGGCATCTGTTTGGGCCCTCCTCACATGAGGGCCATGGGTACTCAGTCCCCTTTTTCCCCCTTGTCCAACGCCCCTGTCCATAAATGCCCGTAAACGCCCGGAAATCCCCCTAATTTTATTAGGGGGATTATTTATCGACGATTTACAACCTGTAAACGTCGCATTCGTCTGTGCCACATATTGTTAGAAACAAACCATGACGTATGTGGAGAGCTCCCGCGGAGGTGCGTATGGCTCTAATTAGCATATGAATAGCAGCGACACTGCGCCTGGCCAGAGAGTGCCTGGCCTGGCTGGAATTTCCTCACTCAGTATTGGATTAAACCACTACTTTTAAACAAGAAAAGTCACTCCTGATTGGTTGGCAGGTCTGTCATGGGTTAGGCTATTGGTCACCCTGGGCCATTATTATTATAATAATACAATTATATATATATTGTAGCAACCGGCTGCCAATCACCTACTATTACCCCCTGCAAGCTGCGGTTGGCAGCCTGGACAGAGGGGGCGGACCCCCCCTGGGAATATAGCCAGCGGGTAGAGGAAGTTCTGCCTCTTTTGAGTTCCGCCCAAGACTCCACTCTCTGGGAGTTTGTCCAATCGTCATTGAAATGTAAATGTGTAAATGTCCATTTCCTTAAGTCCTTTAAAGGGATAGTCCAGACACTTGTCAAGGCTCCATGCAATGAAACTGATGTTTTGAAAAGGTGCATGTATAGATTTAGAGCACTTGTTTTCCAAAAGTCTTTACCTTCCATATTGTATCGTATGAGTAATCATTTTTATTCTTCTTCTGTAATTTGACTCTGGAGGATCAACACTGTCAGCCTGAACCAGTCAACTATAACTGGTGAAGTATCACCATCTACTGGACATTTGATGTATAAGTTCCTAAAGAGCTCATTTATAAAGGAAAATAACAATGTTGTGTACAATGCACTGCCTTAATGTTTTCTAATACATTTCATTTCTTAATCATGTAAATCAGAAGTAGTTTTTTACGTGTACATTTACTTATTGTCTCTCCAGTTTTGATATTACCAACATACTTTTATGTCTGTCTTTGTTAACAGAAAACACTGGAGATGTAAGGAGATATTCTGGTGTAATACTTTGGGTTATATTTTTTATTTATTTAGTTTTACTAAACTCTGAAAACTCTTCCCCCTGCTGCAAAGGAAACTTCCACTACAAACATGGCGACGAGGATGGGATCATGTGCAGGGGTCAGATAAAAGAGACTCCGTGGTTGACTGAGGACTCGCGATCCGAGATCCAACGATCTTCGCCTCTACCTCGCCCAAAAGCACTCAGAGAGAGAGGATCAGAAACCACGGAGGCCTCTACTGACCCAACACTGATCTATTAAGATGGAAGCAATTCCACGCAGCAGGGTAAGATCAAACTCTAATTTAAATTAAATTAAGAGTAATTTGAATTGGCTGTAGTAAACTTCCAGAAACAAAAACTGACACTAAAATAGAATAACCACTTTGGGGTTGTTTGTATTAATTTTGGGTAGGTCTAGTCTTTTATGTTTGTGTAAATACATAGCCCTAATTGTGATCATTCTAGCAGTATTTTTGCACCATAAAACTGATCCACGCACGGGTGTGACTTTGCTTTGTAGATTTTCGGGGGACAAATCTAATTAGGTTTTGAAGTAAATCTAATTAACAGTTTTTCAGAAACTGTTAGGTTTTTTTGTGCTTGAGTTTTTCCGAAATAAGATAGAAACCTGGCCTTACAGTGACGATTGTAAGTAGGATAGAAGTACTTCTTCCCAATAAAATGGGTAACGGATCGGGCAGATCCGGCTCACACGTCCCTACGGGAACCGTGGTGGATGACATGGTGCAAAAATACGGCTCAAAAAGCCTGGGGTGTCTGCCGTATTGGTCCAAAACTTACGTTTTTTCCTGAAAATGGGTCTTTTAGCACGTACAAACTCAAACTGTTAAGACAGGAATTAGAGGAAGTAGAAAGAAAATTAATGGGAAAATCAATAATTAAGACACAGGATTTAAAGCTACTGAGTAGCCTACAGGAAAAACAAAGAAGGTTTTAAGAAAAAAGTGATCTAGGAAAAGAAGGCAAACCCACATGCACCAATAACCTCATCAGTTCTAACCAAAGCCTATTTCTGAGCTTTCTCTAAAAATCAGGAAGACAAGCTGGAGAAACGGAGGGATGAAGAGGACACGGACTCAACAATCGGACAGGACCGACAACATCAGTCACACCTGCTTCGGGTGGAAAGACCAACGAGTACGTGAGAAAACCATGTTTGAAGCGTTTGTCTGCATGTTACAACAGGCTGGTGGGCAACATATGGAGCGCGGACCCGAAAAAGGCCGCTCCCACAATGAGCCCTACAACCGAGACCAGTGTTTGTACTGCAAGGACTTTGGACATTGGGTAGGTAATTGCCCGAAGAAAAAGCAAAAAACACCTCAGACAAAGAACACTTGTCCCTCTGTTTGACTGAGTCCAAAAGCTGATAAGGAAGGTAGTGCTAAAAAACACACACACACTCGCTTCATGCAATGAAGAAATGCTTGGCACTGATACACTGTTTTTTTTTTTTTTTTTTGCTATTTAGGGACAATTGATAGGTTAGAAAGTTCTGAAAAAAGAATCTAATCAGTTAAACCATTATAGTATATTATCTTCTGAAACCTAGAAGAAAATGCCTACTACTGAGGGTAAAGTTAAAAGGGTTCCACTCACATAACTTGATTATTAGAGCTAAAGATTTGACACTGAAGTGCAGTGGTCATTCTATTTGGTCAATTGGGAATACAGGTTAAACAGTAAAAGAACAATTTTCTGTTCCTTTCTCATATACATGGGAAACTTTTTTTTGGTGTCTGATTTATGTCCACTTATTTTGCTCAGGTAGTGATTTAATGTGCACTTTTAACATTGGCTTAACCTCAACACCTGATGGATTGAGAATTTCTCGTAATGATGCATCTAACAAAACCACATTTGTTAATCACAGTGTGGCTAAAATGAGCTCACTGAGGCGGCGTCTGTAATCAGCCCTGCCTCTGACTGCATGAAACCTGACAACCTGCATTACACAGCTCATGTTACTACAGGGCCTGATGAAGAATGTCTTTAGAGACATAATGACAGTTTGACAACCTCACCTCTGATTTGGACTGATATGGACTGTGTTGTAGCTGTATGCTTGACTGACAACCAATATAGTTTGTTTTTTTTAAAGTGCCCAGCTTGTGTTTTTTCTACATCTCTCAAGGCTGCATCTGCTTTTTCCTTCCTCGAGAGAGTTTTTTGGTACAGTGCTGTTTTCATGTAAAATGAACAGAATAGCAGCTTTTTCAGTTTAGTGTTAATGATTAGGATTTTTTTTACTTGAGCCTGTCACGTAAAAATGCCTGTACACGTTCCTGAGGTCACTGTAAGATTTTTTGCTGCCGAAGCTAATGAAGCGTTTGTGAATATGAAACTGGCTTCCCCGACGCTGGAACTGCCAGATCCCTAAAAACAGTTTATGCAGCCACACCACGGTGACAAAACTCCGTCCGGTTGCAAATTTCTCTGCTAAACTTGATTCTGCCACTCAAAGTATTAAATACGCCCTGTTCCACATTCTGTGTCACACATTTTGTCGGAACAGAATAAAACTCTCTGTGGCCAGGTACCTTAGATATTACTACTCTGTTAGATTGCAAAATGTCACTCTAACAGATGCACTGTTCTTAACCCTGATTTTCTTATCCACACACCAGCTGACCGAGAGAAACAATGGTGTTGCAGAGCTACAGGTGGTATCATTTTTTTTTAGGTGAAGTTCTTCTTCCAGAAACTCTAGCAGTGGCCTAACCGTGTGGGCATCTCTGTTGTAGGTGTTTCTGATGCTATCTGATTTGGACCTCTGCCATCTCATCTCTCAGTACAAGCAGTAGAGCTCATTCTTCCTAACAGAAAGCTATCCAGCTTTTTCTTACACATGGGTTAAAACCAGGTGTAAAGAGTATGATTAGGATGATGGAAATATAATTGAGGGAAAAACAGTTGTTTCACAATGGTGAAGCAACATTGGTTCACAAATGATTTCTTTTTGGATCAAGACTACTGTCAGCTAGTGTAGGAGCCAAAGCCCTACTTACTGAAATAATTCCAAAATGGAGAATTCCTACCAAAATCTCAAGTATAGTGGTTTGCATTCAAAATGCAACATGCCTACATTTGAGAAAAGCTCTGCTTATTGTACTGAGGTATAGAATGTGCACGCGCAAGCGACTTAACCTGTCACCCTTTTGAGATTTTGTTTACAGCACCTCCACACATTGGACTTGGGTAAAGAGGACACCCACCAGACACACCACAGTGTGAGGACCAACTGGTAACGTATTATGTCTCAGTGCAAAAGGCACAAATTAAAAAACTAAAGATAAAAAGAAAATAAACAACATAATTTTTGTTTAATACTTATTTTATTGGCTATATTGAAACCAATACAGGTTGATATGAGATTTCAGCATAAAAACAGTTAATTTAATATTGTACTCTAGTGAGTTTTTTTTTTCAGTAAAACTGCACTAAAGACTTTGTTTGTATTTTGATTTGCTATATCACAAATAGGTTAAAACTAAATTAATTGATGTTGACGTTGAAAACACTTTGGTGAATGGTTTTCTTTTAAAAGAAATGATTTATTGAATTTTGTGTTGCTTTTATTCAGGTTTTGCTGTGTAACACAGGACAGTGTTAATGGCTAAGTGCGCATGTGCTGTCACTCTGAAGATGCATAAAGCCTGGTGTTTCTGTTCACTCATTTGAGAAACTGACTCCACACTGGGCTGCGGCCTTTTGTGAAATCATGTTGATCCTATATTTGCAAATATATCTTTTTTAATAAAATACAAAAACCCAATTTGGTTTTAGTCTCAGTCTGTCTTATTTGTTTCAATTTACTAAACTCTGAAAACTCTTCCCCCTGCTGCAAAGGAAACTTCCACTACAACAGAACTGGTCGCAAGAGACTAAAGACATGGGGAACCGCCACCAGGGACACCAGGGATAGAGAGGACTACGCAGACCATGACCCAAAGTTCCCCACTTACGCCCTCAAGAACACCCGGCCAGGAGGTGGTTGCGGTGGTGGGCCGGACTTCGATTGGGGACCTCTGCCACATCCCAGTCACTGTGGAGGGAGTGGAAGGAGTGGAGGGTGTGGCGCTGGTTGACACCGGCTCTACAGTGACATTAGTACGGCCCGATGTCCTCCCTGTTCAAACCGTCTTCGGACCAACAGCAGTCCACCTGCAGACGGGGCCTGGGGAATTGTCACCCATGAAAGGCAAAGGGACTAAAACGGTGCACCACCCGGTCTGGGTAAAATAGCCTCAGCATGAAGTCCATTCAAGAGACAGAACAGATGCACAAATATTTAACATAACTTTATACAATGAATCTATCACAGAACTTGGTGGCTACAGAGTAATTATTAAATGTTTCAATATGTAGCCAATCAATTATCTTTTGACTGTAACCGTGAAATAAAGCAGACAGCTAGGGAAGCCTTAACTTAAAACCAGAGATTATTTCTAAAATGTGAAATTATCAGATCATCATCATGAAGCAGGCAATTAGTGTGTATGGAGTAAAAGTAAACCATTGGCTACACTGTTGCATGTAGTTCAAAGTCAAGATCATGTTTATTGTTTCACAATCAACTATATCAACATTTTATGTTGATGCACTACTATATATTCTTATTATTTTATTTTAACAAATGGGCCTTACAACTGGCCTCTTCCTCCCGGTCATCTTCATCCTCCTGATCACTCTCTGCCTCTGTCCCTCTCTCTGAATCTGCAGCCTCCTCTTCCTCCCTGTCATCTTCATCCTCCTGATCACTCTCTGCCTCTGTCTCTCTCTGAATATGCAGCCTCCTCTTCATCCCTCACAGTCAATTCTTCCTTTCAATCTTCTCTTTCACTTATTTCTGCATCTCCTTCTGTAGCCTTCTCCTGCTCTGACCCACCTGGTCTCTCCGGTTTACTGCCTTCTCCTTCATTTCCCTCCTTCTCTTCTTCCTGTGCACTACTCAGAATTTGAATACAAATGATTGGTCTCAGCAAGCACTGTGTAGTGTGTTGTAACGTAACGCCACCAAAACAGCGACCCTCTGTTATTAAGCTTTCCCAGTATTCCATTAAAACTCACTGTAATTCACCTCCACACCAGTGTGTGTTTGTCTTTCTCTATCACTCTGCCCCGCGCCCTACCCCCGCCTTCACTGCTTCAATTTGAAAAATAGGGAGGGAGATGACGAGAGTTAGAGCAAAAGCTTCCAAAGTATAGGATTATTTCAGGCCAACTCTGTACACTCTGTCAAACTTCACTTGGAAACACACAGGAGTGGTTCAAGACCTACGGAGCATTTTTTTTTCTCCTCCATGTCGCCCCTGGGGCTCCGTAAAGATGCGCCCACAGAAAAGGAAAAGACAATGTAAGTATATGATTAATAATGATACAGCGAGCTAGTCTGTACTGTTTATTAACTCTTGAGAAGTACAATGACTGTCTTTGGATGTTAAACAGGCTACTTAGACTTGGTAATAATGTTTAAAACTCCACCATTGTTAGGTTGTAAAAAGTTAAAACCATGCTTATGTTTTATGTTTTAAATAATAAATTGTATGCTGCAGTCAGGTTATGAAAATAGGAATGGAATCTAGAATGACTAGCCTACTAAGGTAAAAACAGCTGGCTATTTCTCTCCCCCTCTCTTCCTGTTTCTTGCAGATAGATTAGTATAAAACCAACTATTAACATATAAAGAGAAACGTCTCTTTGAGTCTCCAACCTCCTGGTACCAGACGTGATTAGAACAAAGGAAATGCAAACTCTGTAAACTTGAACAGAATCGGCACTACCATGTGAAACGACCTTTGTCTGTGACCTGGAGTAAACCTGAAATCAGAGGTGTGTCTTTAACCTGGGACAGTTTCCATTCAGGGAAACACCCACAATTCCACAGGAATATAATTCGGAAACTGAGGTGATTTCGGCACTTCAATCTGTGACCCCGCAAGGGAAACAATTGGAGTCCGCTGTTTACAGTGTATTTGTTTGTCATGTCACATGACTGTTTTTATGTGACTCCAAAAGGAGAAGCATGGATTCAGTCCACTGTCAGCTGCAGTGTTTTCATGTTTTATGTTTAGTTGTGTTTTGACTGTCGTTTTCATGTTGTTTTATTAAACCTTTTGCTTAACTTTCAATTCGACCCATGCCTCTCCTCTTTCCTCCAGAAATCAGAACGAACACGTCTTTTAGTTATTCATAACACCATGCACACAAGTTTAAACGTGAGCAGCACAGCTGTGTGCCCGGCTGCTTTCAGCGCGATTCATTGAGGCAGAGCTAAGTGGGTTGCTTTATAAAAGTGTATTTTTTTGGTCTTGAAATTTACAGGAAGCAGTACGCGTTCAACACTCGGAGACAAAGTGTAGCTATGAACCGGAGCAAGGGTAAGATTTAAAGAATAGGCTTTCATTGAATGAATTTCATTCATTCTGCTGTATAAGGACATAGATACGTTAATAGATACCGATCTTAACCGTACATTTTTTTTTTTATAGACTAACCTCGCCTCGAGGCCATGATATATATTTGCTCGGAGCTACGTCTGCAAGTCCAGATTTACATGCTGATAATGAAGCCATTGTCTGTAAGTAATTTTTACTGTTTCCTCCTTCCTTGTTTTATTTTACTGTGACTTATGTTTTTTTTGTTTTGTTTTCCAGCTGCCTGTAACAGCTCCGACACTTGGGCTCCGATCGCGCCCTTACTCCGCGGAAATGTGTTCCCGTTTGTCCTGCGAGTATTTAGGGGGAGTAGGTTTAGAAATATCTGCTTTCTCTGCATATCGTGGAAGTCTGCACAATATATTGGAAGCCTCAGCATGGATGCATTTGATAACATGGGACTAGCCTGTTCAAGCACCACCATTAATGTAAAAGAAGAACTGTTCGGGGTTTAAGCCACAGACATGCTTTAAGCACCAGTTTCTGATGACGGAAGCTTGCTTCTGGTTCAAGTTCTGATACATTTGGCGTAACAATGTGGAATCTATGTTAGGGGCCTCTCTCGTGATTGCAGTTCCTGCTGTTTCTGACCTAGTATTATTCTGGTACATTCTCTTGTATGTCATCATTATCGGTATTCGCTTAAACCATGTTCGGCTTTGCTGATGTAGCTGCACATATAGGCAATACAGGAGCAAGCGTTGATAATGAACTGTATATCTAAATTGGCATCCCAGGCTTTAAGGAGGTTATGATTGTAGCCATTTACCCAACTGTCTTTAGTATCACCAAACTGGATGTGGCTGTCATACACAAACATTCAATATATTCGTCAAGGGTGAGCTCACAGAGAGCCAGAAGTCGCTGTAAACTTAGATTTGTGTTTTCAGGTTCATTAAGCAACAGCTTCAGTGTTGTGAGCTTGCTCAATGCTGCTACTTCTTTTTCTGCATCAACATTATCTCCTGGTCTTATTATCATGGTTGCTGGGGCAGGTTGTTTGGGAAATCCAAAACGGCAATTAGAATTACTATATTTAACGCATGTATTGGAATGGTTTTTGCTGTGCATCTGAACTTCTGTTACTTTTTTGTACAGTTGGGGTTGTGTGATTGGATCAGGCAGCTCGGCTGTGATGCACCTGGAAACAAAATCACACACCTTCTGATCAGAGTCTACCTCAAAGACAGGTGCTCCTTCCACCCATATGAGACAGTGAATGTGTGGGCTTGCTCGGTGCTGGAATTCCAATCGGTAAAAGTAGTCCACGACTTTGCCAATTGGGTGTGCAGGTGAAAGGATCAAATCTCTGAACAGCGCCTCAACATGCTTGTCAAACATGCGCATTGTTGTCACAGGATTGCTTCTTAATATGTCGCACTTGGAGGACTAGTCGATAGGGCTGGGCGATAAAACGATAATGATATGTATTGCGATAGACACATAATCAATATCAATATAAAAATGCGGTCGATAAAACATTCGATAACTTGTTTTTCTTCATCAGAAGAAACCAGAGGTTGTGAATCAAGTTTGGTTGCATGAACAAAGGCCCTCACTCTCTGGCAACCTAGCAACGTGGGGAGTGACACTCTAACAGCCAATCATGTAACAGTATCATGTTTGGTTGCGCCACATCGCTGTCTCGTGTTCTTCAATAACAGAACCGCCGTGGAGTGGAAAGTGAGTGCCGCAGCGAGCGAGGAAATCGTTGATAAAACAGGAAAAGTCAGTATGGCAGTTTTGGGGATTTTATAAGTCTGACCGTAGTCAGACCAATGTCGTCAGACCAACACTGGTAATACCACAAACTTGTTTTACCACTTTAGCCGTGCTCACACTTTGGAGCACAGCCGTATTCGCCATCAACATCCAACAACATCTGCAGCTGCAACACGGCACAAGCAGCAGAGCACCATGGAGAGGTACTCTGCATCAGCACCTTACTAAACACTACAAGCAGCAGACCACCATGGAGAGGTACTCTGCATCAGCGCCTTACTAAACACTACAAGCAGCAGACCACCATGGAGAGGTACTCTGCATCAGCACCTTACTAAACACTACAAGCAGCAGACCACCATGGAGAGGTACTCTGCATCAGCACCTTACTAAACACTACAAGCAGCAGAGCACCATGGAGAGGTACTCTGCATCAGCGCCTTACTAAACACTACAAGCAGCAGACCACCATGGAGAGGTACTCTGCATCAGCACCTTACTAAACACTACAAGCAGCAGACCACCATGGAGAGGTACTCTGCATCAGCGCCTTACTAAACACTACAAGCAGCAGACCACCATGGAGAGGTACTCTGCATCAGCACCTTACTAAACACTACAAGCAGCAGACCACCATGGAGAGGTACTCTGCATCAGCACCTTACTAAACACTACAAGCAGCAGACCACCATGGAGAGGTACTCTGCATCAGCGCCTTACTAAACACTACAAGCAGCAGACCACCATGGAGAGGTACTCTGCATCAGCACCTTACTAAACACTACAAGCAGCAGACCGCCATGGAGAGGTACTCTGCATCAGCGCCTTACTAAACACTACAAGCAGCAGACCACCATGGAGAGGTACTCTGCATCAGCACCTTACTAAACACTACAAGCAGCAGAGCACCATGGAGAGGTACTCTGCATCAGCGCCTTACTAAATGCTACAAGCAGCAGACCACCATGGAGAGGTACTCTGCATCAGCGCCTTACTAAACACTACAAGCAGCAGACCACCATGGAGAGGTAGAAGATTTTAGTGTTTGCATGGTTATTTTAATTCTGTTTGCTGTACCCGTGTTTTTTTATAAACTACTGCATGTGTTAACTCTATTTATGAATGAACTATTCACTATGGTAAAACCACGCCCCCTCCCTTGACTTTGAGACAGCACGGCGTGAACTGATTGGCTGAGCCAGTGGTTCTCAAACTTTTTCGGTCATTCCCCACTTTGGACAAGGTGGAATTTTCAAGCCCCACCTGCCCCCATTGGCCCAACACAATGCTAGTGAAATACGCAACAAGTTTAAACTGTTCCAATTTATTGAACAACTAGTATCAGTATAGTAACAAGTTGTATCTAAATACAAACTAACAATCTACATCCAATAACAGCGAGTTCAAAAGTAAAGAAAATAAAATTACAGCTGTGTTAAAATTTGTATCAAGTTCAAAAATAGAAAATAAATAAAAGTGCCACTTTGCAACGTGTTAAAAAAAGAAAAGAAGAGAAATCCATTTGGCAAGTGAGGTCTATTTATCCCTGCATTAGTGGCTGCAATGAGCCTGTTTTGCATCGGACGATTTCTCAAACTGGGTTTGCAGGCTTGATACTGCCACTCTCAAGTCATGTTCAATGTTCAGCTGAGATCTGTACTTTGTTTTCAGTGAAGCAACAGCTGAAAAGCCCATCTCACAGAGATATGATGTGGCATAATAATATAATATAATCCAATAAAATAAGATATATTACACTGCATAATGAGCACTTTTACTTTTGGTACTTTAAGTACAGTATATTTAACTTAAGGACAATGTTGAATGCAGGACTTGTAACTGACTAGTAATTTGTAACTCTACAACACAGTTTTTTCTACTTTTACTGAAATACATGATGTGAGTAAGTCTTCCACCTCTGGAGATCACCAACAACAGTCGTGCATGAATAGCTGCAGCAGTGTTTAACACTGAAAACACACAGCTCAGTACAGCATTTACTCAGGGCTCTTAAGTTTTAAGGACAGGCTGTGAAAACTTTTGTTGAGGAAGTAACCTCCTTAAATGTGCATATGACAATTATTCACCTCAATGATAAATTCATTAATTTTAATGAATTAATACACACCTGGACTGTAACATTTCAGATGTGTTTTGAGCAAGATTTCTGCTAATGTTCAAAACTTTGTGCACATTCAAAATATATCTGTGTTCTCTGAGATTTGGAGGAGTCGTGATATTTTGAGAAAAATAAAGTACCTAAGAAAAACCTATAAAATAATCTACCTGCATCATAGTCTGCAGTGCATTACGTGATTGCTGTGCTGATACGGTAGATCTCAGATCTTCTGACAGACTCAGAGCCCTGTTTGGGAACGTTTAGGGAAGTGTCTGTACGCTGCTCTATGCTTTTTTCTCATTGGTTGTTGCGTTAAATCTTACCCAGATACAATAGTGCTATTTTCTGATTGGCTATTGTATATGCCTCTATTTTTTTGATTGGCTGATAAGTGGAAGGCTTGTCTAAGAAATCCAGGGGAGACACCCTTGATTCCTGTCAGTTCCATAGTGAGAGCTGCTCGCCAGAAAACTTCTGGGCGCTGCAGAATATTAAATATGTTATAAATAGTTTTTCCGCGTGAGAAATACAATGTGTGGCGGGAGTGCGTGACAGTCACGCTCAATGTGTGACACTTGAGAGCCCTGGTTTCCTTGCAGCTCTGCTACAGTAGCAGCAAACCTTTAACTTTACCTGCCGGTCACATGGTCTCTAAACAGTCCGCTCACAGTGAAGTCCTGCACGGATCAACAGATGTTAGAGTCCGGCGGCTGCTCGCTCCGTTTGTTATAAGACGCACCGAGCAGATTAATGGAGCCGCTCGGTGTTTGACTAGCTAATAATCTGTTAGCCTGTTATCTTGAGCTTTGTCTGAAGGCGCCGAGTGGCCAGCCAGGCTCGACACACCGACACATTCCGCACATCCTCCGATCAGTTTAACCGCTATTTTGTTACGGTATGAACCTAATCCTAGGGAAGGCAAAAAATATAAGACCTTTGTAACGAAATCCAAGACTTTGTATACCAAATTCAAGGCTTTTAAGGCCTTAATTTGAGACGATCAAATGTAAGACTTTTTCAATGCTTTTAAGACCCCGCGGGTACCCTGACACACACACACACACACACACACACACACACACACACACACACACACACACACACACACACACACAGACACTCTCTAGTGGAGTGCGCGGTCTTGCTCCTGATTCTGGGAGATTTGATCTCATTTGCGGGCGTCAAGGAGCCGCTATCAATATGCGGGAGACTCCTGGAACTTCCTGGACAGTTGGGATTTCTGGATAAAGATATAAAGGCATAAAAAGGAAATTTACTCCAGTTTGGCGCGCCCCACTGTCACGTCTCTATTCCCCACCAGTGGGGCGCGCCCCACACTTTGAGAACCGCTGGGCTGAGCGAAGACAGGTGCGGAAAAACTAATGACAAACTGATGAAATACAGGTGTGACAGAGAGACTGGAGGCAGTAAAAAGAGACAACGGAGCAGAAACACACAGAGGACAACGGGGAAGGAGAGGACACAGAGATGAGCATACGGGCTGAAGGATTGACAGCCGTGATGACCTGAAGAAAGTGCAGGCGAACGAGTGGTGGTGCAGATTGGGACGCGTTGGCAGAGGCTGAAGCAGGGGGATGCAGTCACCTGAATGCAGGATTCAACGCCTGTGTATACAGATAATGTCTCCAGTGTGGGTAGCCTATCGCAACGTGGAGTGGCGTAGGGAAAGACGAGCCCAGGCTACCCCCGATGGAATTGGCCGCCCCTCTCTGGACCTGCGTATTGAACAGACTTTGTCACATGTACTTGGACATTGTGGTGGAAGCTCGGACTGACCTCGTCGGCCCTCCTTTTTTATTACCTTTTTTTATATTTGGAGAACTGTTTTTATCTTCTTTTATCTAGATTTAAATAAAGTGTTAAATTAAGCATTTGCTTGGTGCTGGTCCATTACTATCAGTGAAAAATTGCTGGTATTATTTTAAACAACCTTTGACACATCTGCTCACGGTGTTGTCTTTGACATTTGTCTTAAAATAAAAGTGGTAAAAAGAGTGATCCAGTGATATTAAAGAGATCCAGTAATATTTAGCCCGAAGGCCACAGAGATCCAGTAATAGCCTGGGCAATTTCTGCCAAAACGAGGCCAACAGTGTGAAATACAGGGAGAGAGAAAGAAGGCAGAGACAGCAGATTGAGCAGGACAGAGGATAGAGAAAAAAGAGAAAAAACAGGATAGACTACAGGACCAGACTTCCACTACCTTGTTCTCCTACTGCAGAGTGTGGACCAGACAAAAGATAAACAATTATTATATAATATATAATATTTTATTAAAATTGTTCTTCATGGTAATTGCAATACTTATTATTTAAATGTAAGTTCAGCCATGTGACTGTAAACATCAACCAAACATTCATATTTTTTGTTTATGACTGCACACCTATTTTAAATGCAGACCTAATATTTGAAAGTTGTGTGGACTATCCTAATAAAAGACTGACACCTACTGGCCATTTCATGCTGCCATTATTGATCAGGTTTAAAAGGCACAAAGAATATAAAAAAACATTCATTCATTACTGAGGATTGTTTTGTGCCTTATTTCAGTCAGCCACCTCATGCGGAATGGATTATTATGTGAATGTGCAATACATCCCTCATCTCCTACATAGAAGTCACTTTTATTCTAAAGGAGTTTTTTTTTATTAAAGGTCTAATGTGTAGGAATTTCTCCCATCTAGCATTGAGATCATATATCGCAATCAACTCTCTCGCACCACGCAGTTCAAAGTAGGTATTACAGCTACGGTAGCCTTCACGCTTCAAAAAGCCGGTCTCTTGTTTTTTTCAATATCCTTTTTCTTTTTCTGGGCGAAGAAGAGGACTCCTGTTCCTGAAACTTGGATTTTGAATACGTGCATGAGTGGCAATCGGGAAAGTCGGGAATTTTCCCAGTGGGCCGGTAGTGTTTCGAGGCCACTTGAGCGAGTCTGATCGCCCGCTCCGGCCACCGCTGCCCGCTCCAGCCGCCACTACCCGCTGGTCAAACTAACCTGTTCGGCGGGAGGCAGCAGCCTCATATTTCCGAACATTCATCTGTCCCCGGCCCCCAGGGGCCGGTGGTCTACGGAATTTCCTGGTAAATTTTTTGTCCCACTCCGCCGCAGAATGTATTAAGATAACGTGTCGGGGCCGGGAAGCTACGATACCCATTAGCAGCGTTAGCAGCAGCTGTGAGTTTATCATGTGACAGCAAAAACATGAAAGGCGAAGCAGTATGTCCTGTATGTCCCTTACTGGCTAATGTATTTCAAGATGGAACATGGATATGGAGCGTCTACCCCAGTTCATAGTAGTGCAAATGTAAAAATTCAAGTCAATAGGAATACTTGAACTTTATGGTGGTGGTAAATATTTATGAAAAAGGACAAGTTTGTGAACAGGCAACACAGATTTTTATAATAACAACTAAACATGTTACACACTGGACCTTTAAGGGAGGAAACAGTTGCCCACAACCAACAGACTGTACTCAGTTTTCAGTTTACATTTTCATATACTCACCAATCAAGCAGAGATGCTGGATCATATTCTTTGGTCTATGAGAGGAAAGAAGATGTTAGACTGATGTGTGACCAAATATTCAAACTGTGTCAAAATAAAAAAAAAAAAAAAACATTGTATAGCTAGGTACAAACACAGTGACGTTAAATAGTTAGCTAATTAGCCAAAATCAGATTTGTGAAAGGAGTTTAGAGCAATACCACAGTTAGTATTTTCCTTATCTGCCTTAAAGTAATGTTGCTAGCTAAAACTGTTGTGAAAAACAAATACTGGCGAGCATTGGATCAATGGATTCATTATTATATATTATATATATTATATGATGATAGCTGGCCAGGCCTTACACTGACAGTTGGTTGTCATTTGGTTTGCTACGTACATTTTCCAGGTCAACAGTGACGTTAAAGTAACGGAGTGAGAGAATAAACAAGACGTTTTTTACTTAGGGAAGGAAAAGTTAGTACCCTGTTTTTCACAGTTAACATTGCTGGAGTTAATGTTAGCATTAGTACCTATAGCCGTTGGCATCAATGCTAACGTTTCTAGCTAAGGATATAGGAATAGTAACGTTAATGTATCTTAGATGCCATGTTTCTGTAACGTGTAAACTCCTCTCAGTTATCACACCACATTAACGTTGTTTTAGTTTTTGATTTACTGTTAGAGTTAGCTGTTGGGAGAGACATCCGGTTACCTGATAAACCTGTTTGAGTCGTGATTCCCTCGGATCTTTAACTCGACTCTTTAAATGAACTCACGAGTCGCGAATCAGTATCATTAACTGGGATCAGTTGAGTCCTACCACAATTCAATCTAAAATGATAACAGCGCCACACACAAAGCTCTTGCAACATTAGCTACTACTAGTCCTAACCATCTTAGCTGCCAAAAGCTTTATAACTTACAATTTCGTAGGCAAATTGACTCGCACAACCCGGATCAGTTTGGTGAGTGACTCAGAATAACCCAAATCCTTAAAAGGAATCAAGTTTGCCAGGCCTACTCTCTGACTGCTCAGCTGCTGTGCAGTGTGTCTGCCCTCGGCATTGTCAGCAAACATTTTTTTTTCTTTTCTTTTTTTTACTTTATTGATAAATTGTCAAGTTTCCAATTGACTGAAGATATGTTACTGTTACATTATGTTGTTAATACATGTTTTACATTTGTCTTTAAATGAAGAATAAATTAATTACATTTTGAAATAGGGGTGGTGATGGCACAGTGGATGTGACCCATGCCTTTGGTGTGAGAGATCCGGGTTTGATTCCCACTGCGATATCATCAACCATTGTGTCCCTGAGCAAGACGCTTAACCCATAGTTACTCCAGAGGTGTGAGACCTCTGATATATGGCAATTGTAAGTCGCTTTGGATGAAAGCGTCAGCTAAATGACATGTAATGTAAAAATAGAATTATAGAAAATCTTCCAAAAGGCTAAATAAATATCTTTTAAAATTGTAGCCTTCCCAGAGCTTAAAACAGCTTCCTGGCACCTTCGATAAGCCCAATAAATAGGCTAAATTAATCTAACTGGTAGTTGCATACATCGTTTCCATTAAAAATTAAACCTTGGACCTTGGATAGCCAATAGATGGCGCTCATCTGCCTCTGTTCCAGGTTATGTTCAGCAGCTTTAAACTTATATATAGCCTACATCTTATTTCTTTTGAATACTGTTTTTTGTACACAAAGCCAACATAAAACCCTCAAAGCCTGTAAACACCTCTGGACCCAATAAATACTTCTTTTCCTATAGTATCTCTTTAATCTGATGGTTTTACTGAATGTGAAAGCAGAACAGGTCTAACTGTTGCCCAGGGGGCTATTGCACAAAAGCAGAATGTTGAAGAAATGCAAAGCAACAAAAACAAATAGAAAAAACAGAGAACACAATTATAGTTTTCACAGAACAAATGAACTAAGGCAGGATCTGTACACGGGACAACAAAGCACTGGTCAAACTGGTAAACCTGCAAACATGGATGGATTAGTGGGCCCTGGCCCTGGTCCAGGGTCCCAAAGGGTCAGGGGGGCCCTAACAACTTAGTTGAACTTTGACATGTGAATTTGCACTATTTTGCTAACCTTTCAGGAAACAGAGAGCCAGAAAGAGTCAAAAATGGAGGAAGTATTTTTTTTTTTACAGTTTTAGAGAAGCAGGCAGGACCGGCAGGGAAGCTGCAGCAGCAAAACATATATTAGCCACCCCAAAAAATAAATATCAGTTTAAGTGAACGCAAATATTTCCATCTCTTTGCTGTCATGCAGCCCTTTCTCAAGGGGAACTGAATTTGTTATATCCAGTCATACAACGGTCTGGGTGAATACTTGATTCTGATTGGCTACAGGGTGACCATTAAAAAGTGATATAGGACAAGTAATTCAGGTGAAACTGACTGTTGACCGTTTAAAATAAATGCGCTAAATTCAATGGAGAAAAACCATCTTAATATCTTTATTTACTGTGTAGTCCTTCAGTGCCTCGTTCTCTGAACACCACAGGATGGCGCTAACATACAAGCTGAAAGAGTTTCCCTGCCCCTCTGAACTGACTTTGTTTCACATTTAGACATCATCACATCCAGTTACTACTTCAGGCGTACTGGATGGGAAAGAATGTTCCAGGTATGAGTCAAACCCTCAGGTGTTACCAAGAAAACAGACGTATTGTAAAAACCTTATTTTGATTGCAAAACGCATGCAAATATAAATTAGTGGTCTTAAAAAAGCATGTTAATGCTCTTCAGTGTGTCCATTATAAGGTCATTAATGGACTCTAATTGGACATTAATTCCTGAGAATGGACACCTTAACCCATGTGCTCTCTTCAAAGCCACCAGACTTTTTATATAAATAAAGCACTATCATACCTGTCTAGCTAATCCACAACACGTTTTGGTTGAGAGCATCACGTGACTGAAACCAGCTGAAACGGAGGAGATGAAAGCGTGCACTGCACTTTATAGAAGGAATCAGGAGAAGGAGAAAAGGGAATAATAGCTTCTTGGTACATAACAGCTACTGTAGTTGCAACACACATTTGAAAAAGCAAGACGCTAGAGAGCACTAAAATACAATTTCACCGCTAGATGGGAGAAATTCCTACACAGTTTTCCTTTTAACAAAGTTGTCTTTATGATCATATATTAAAACACTAACTGCTGAAAAGACAATTAGAGAATTTTTTTTTTCATAATCTCTGCCTGTCCATTTCTGATTATGCATGACATTACTGCAACAATACGGATCATAATTGTAGCAACAATAAATAATTAGAAGCAGTTACTGTTCATGATGCATGTGTGTCTGCCATCTTGATTTCAAGAAGTTGCAAGACATGATGAGACATGAGCTGATTAAGTAATGTTATCATTTAACTGCACATAACTGGACTCCAAAGGAACACCTAATATAGGCAGTAGATAATACATCTGTTGTAGTTGTGAACATCAGTTGTTGAAACTGGTGGTCATTATTTTCTGAGAAGAAGGGTCTCTGGTTGAGGAGTTATTGTCAGACCGAGACTTGCAGGTCAAAGCCACAGACCACAGGAACATAAATACACCTAAGAAGAAAAGAGAAAGGCTGTGAATACTTCTGGTAAATCATAAAAGCAGAGTACTTTATACAGTGCTGCTCATGAGTATTGGCATGGGGTACTTTCCAAAAAATCATCTCTCAATGCAAATCAAACCAGCTATTAGGCTATCTGAAATAAAACTATGCCAATCTCTAGGTATGGTAAGGATATGTGATGATGTGGGGCTATTTTAATTCCAAAGGCCAAGGGAACTTTATCAGGATGCATAGTATCCTGGATCCATGAAATAACTGGCCTTTAAAAATAAAAAATCTGCCTGTCTCTATGGGAATTTAACATAGGGGTGTCTATATTTTAAGGAAGAACATTTATTTATTTACAATACATTATTCATTCACAAAGGAAATTGGTGTCCTTAATGGTTGGATTTTTCCTAATTTTTTTAATTAAGCCATTAAAGATGCCCTGCTACACTTATTTCATGACTTTGTGGTAATGTCTGAAGTTCTACTATGGACTCTATAACATTTTTTGTGGAAAACAATACCTTGGTTACCTTGTTTCAAGCCATTCTAGCGTGGTATATAAAGCCTGCAGGAAGACTCAGCTCAGTTTGTGCCAGTTCTCATTAATATTCAACGAGCTAAGCTGTTTGACTCTGACTGGCTAACAGCTAGCCAATGAGAACCTGGCTATCAGCAACCTTTACCCAGCGCAACTTGGCGAGCTCATGAATAGTAATGAGCATAGGCAACATGATGTCATACTGACCAGCTTTTGTAATTGGCCTTATTTCTCCGCTTATTTCTTTTCAGTGGCTAGAGCTGACAGAGGAGGTAGCAGTTCATTTTCACATTCACAACATAACACAAACACATATGGACCTAACATATTTCAAAAAATGCAAGTAAAAACGGTTTTGTGTGGCAGGGCAACTCTAAGATCAATTTCCAAAAGATCAACTTTAGCATGGGTTCTTATACTCTTATACTCTAGCACTGTATGAGGATCGTGCAAATACTGACCCTGCAGGGAGTTTAGTATAGTGAATATGTAGATCCCAGGGAGGGAGATGTAGGTGATGCTCGCTAACCCCCAAGGTAAGCCCAGCACACAGCTGAGGCCCAGCACTTTGGCACAGTCTTTCAATAACTTCATCCCTTTCTCCCTGTTTATCTTCTTCCAGCCACTGCTTTCAGCGCCTCCACTACCTGCCCGTAGCCCCCAGAGCTTAAACACCACCAGCCCCAGCATGCAGGAATTACACAGTATCATCAGCACACATGGGACGGCCACGGTAGTGATGAAGCTGACCAGGAGCCTCTGTGGGAACTGGCTGCTCATCCAGCATCTGCAGGTTATTAAAAAGAAAGAAAAATAATAAAAGACAATATTTTGTTTTTCTTTTTAGATCAAGTTAGTCTCGCTTTGCCAGACCATCCTCAAAGGTGCTGTGGAGGAGGGTCTGGCTAGTCCACACAGCATTCCGGGATGGGTGAAAAACGTGCTCTGGTTTATTGGCATTTCTTTAATCCAATCACAATTGTCTTGGGCGGGGTTAAGCGCCAGATGAAGCCACGGTGCCTAGACAAAATAGCCTCGGGAAGGAACTTGTTTTGGTGGTACGTGTGTACGTTCAAAAGTTGTTTTAGTTGTGTGAGAGAAAACTCAGATTAGACAGATAGTCTAGCTAGCTGTCTGGATTTACCCTGCAGAGATCTGAGGAGCAGTTAACCATAGTCAAATAATCAGCTTCTTGACAAGGAACAAAATAGCGCACGCTTAAAATCCCACTATGAACAATA
Organism: Perca flavescens; assembly: GCF_004354835.1. Lineage (NCBI taxonomy): Eukaryota > Metazoa > Chordata > Actinopteri > Perciformes > Percidae > Perca > Perca flavescens. The sequence continues at coordinate 3,318,416 of NC_041331.1, forward strand.
TTTGCTTGGAATTCTAAACTCCTGTGTGGTTGAATATTTAAAACATAACAATAAATCTTAGTTTCTTACATCTGTGCTGATGAAGTCTGGTTGTCGGCATTCCTCGGACTGTATTTGCCATAAACACCTGAAATCCCACAAACCACTGCAACCAGTGTTGGAACACCTGCATGAAGACAAGAAAGATACAGAATTTACTTCACCAAGCCCTGACCAGGGACGGAGCCAGGGGGTGGCTTCTGGGGCTCCAGCCCCAAATGTTTTCTCAAAAGCCCCGGAGCCGGGAAATATCGGCATTCATTCAGTGAACTCTACTAAAAATGGGTTTCAAGAATAGTACTGCAGTTAACGGCAAAATCCTACCCTGTTATGTCACTTAAAAATAGTAACATCAGACACATTTTGGCTTTAGAAAAACAGAACACGTCTGTTCTGAGGTTATATTTTATTTTATTAAATTGAAAGACCAAAATAATGTTTAACATCATAATCAATAACTTGGGATACCGTTTTCAATTGTTCTGGAACCTGTATTGTTTACATCCGCTGCAGACTTATTCTTTTCCTCTTATTGCATTGCTGCTTTTTACAGTGCATTAACACCTCCGTTACCAGCATTCAGCACTAATGTCTATCCAACTCACAATCATCATGATAAACATGCTTGGGGGGGGCAGGAACAAATAAGCTGCGGGCACCTTCTGACTCCGTCTTTGCAGTAATGTGTATAAAAGGTAAGTCTGGGGATATTCTATATTTTGTATTGTCAACAAATCCCATTTAGACCAATAACTACAATAAATGAATCCGACTACCAATTATTGATTGTGTTACATTTAAGCAATAGCTGACGACTGACCGTGGTAGACCAGCTGTAGCTGTTCTCAGTGACTATCCGCTACTTGACTACCGTCAAACAGACAAAGTTAGCAACTAGCAGAATACAGTAATAGTAGTAATAGAGATTGAAAAGAGAGCTAAAACAAGAGTGAATATACAGCCCCTCCTTACCCAAAAATCGGCCGTATGGGTCAATTATGCAAACAGCTCATGACGATCCAAAATGACATTCCTGTTAGGCCTGTTGACCTCTCATGGCTGAAGTAATTATCACGAGAACAAATGAGGAAGTGAAGTGACCGCCATATAAGACCGCCACATTCGGCATAAGGAGGAAGGCTGGGGTGGTGGATGGGTAAAAAAAACACTGGACTTTACCTCAGAAAACCGGGGTTTGGGTCCCGTGTCAAAACTAAAGGTCAACTGTCATTAGGAAATGAAGCGAGTTTACGATGTCTTCATTTTAGTAGTTTTATGTGACTAATTCTAAGGCAAGTTTAGGTATGAGGATGTGTTAATCAGGTTGACAGATATATGACAATGTCTACTATTAATACTAATATGCTTTCGAATCTGCTGGATGTGTAAATAATGCACTGTTGGCGAACAGGTTTGCATGTAAAAATGTCAGTTTACAACTTGTTTCTGCTGCCCCCAAGTGGACAAAAGTTCTGTTGCAGGTTGAAAGCTCATATAATTTCAGCAAATGAAATGACCACAGACCGGTTAACACACAATGGATGTAGGGACCTTATTTAATTTGATGAATTAAATTTTGTTGCTTTTTCCATCGTTTTTGTTGCTTTTTTCAACACTTTTTTTATTCATTGTCAATAAACCTAATTTAAATGACATTACACCTCCTTTTGAGTTTACGAAAAGCAAAAATGATCAATTATTGTGAGTTAAGATCAGAGGATGTTGAGTGAACCACAGACTGGTTTGTGTCAAAGTTCAGTCAGGATGCTGTTTTAAAACCATCTAAACCTTTTTTTTTTAAATGCTATAAAATTAAACACCCACAATTCAATGGAAGTAATCCTTCATTTTACCTGCGAAGAACATTGTATGTGTTCCATACAACGTAAATGCATGCATCCAAGTTATTTGGTTGAGAGAAATCCATATTTCTGATATAAAAAACGTAGAAAACGGGTCAAATTTGGCCCGAGGAAAACACAAGGGTTAAAAACATTGCTCTACAGCACCCCAAGTGCATAAATTGGATAAATTGCTCTAAATTAAAAATGTGCATAATACAATGTGAAAACATGAATATAGGACTGTATACCCTATTAATATATGGGACTGTATGTAGAAATATTCTCCCATTTCAAAATGAATAATAGTTGAAGGCTTTTTTGTCATGAATAGTCCAACTCCATTTGAGCTGCACAGGGTATTTTAATTTGGCTATTTTTCAGAGTTATAAGCAGCATTTTAAGGGAGCAGAAACACCGTCCCAACCAGACTCTACTCACCCCATCCCACCACGCTGAGCTTTAGCAGGTATCTCCTGACGTAGATGTTGAAGACTCGGACTAAGAGAAGGTAGAGGTGGAAGCCTTCCAGAGCCGCCCAGCTGAAGGTGGCCAGCAGGGACCAGTGTAAAAAGAGACCCAGACCCCGGCAAACCCAGCCCTCCTCATTCTCATTCAGATGCCACACCCAGAAGCTGCACAGCAGGAAGGTGAGATGGAGGCAGAGCAGCGCTCCTGTTAGTTGCAAATGCACCCCGATAGCCTTCTCCGGACGCCGACGTCTAAAAGGAAAACAATATATAATGATCATTTTTCTATAGCCTATTTGGCAGATACAGTACTATATATGGCCATTACTGACCTAAATTCTACAGATACTTTCACCTCAACACAGTCCTTTGGGCCCAGCGGAGCCTGGACTGAAGCAGTGTGCAGGTCTGTAATGTTTAAAGCCATCACAATGTGGAATAGCTTGGCAACTATCCCAGTGGAGGCACCCAGTAAGGCCAGTTTTAAAAGACTACTTAGAAAACAGTTAAACAATAAAACAATAATGTAATTTAACTCTTAGTTGTTGGAATGTGGTGTTATTTTTTTTACCCTAATTTACGGAACTAGTTACACGCAGTAATGTTATTTACTTGCACTATAAGTCACTATAAGTTTTGAAATTGTATGTATATGTTGTGATTGTGGGATCCGAATGAAGAAATAAAGAAATAAAGGACTCCCACTTATTTCTACATAGGTATTAGCCCAAACTGTTTTGATGTTACCTTGGCTACTGATTAAACACTTTCTTGAAAGCAGTTTCATGTATGCTTACCACTGATGCTATTAAGATAATAAATTTTTTTCCTGTTATGAACTTGCATTCTGACAGGAAGAGAGATCAACCACAGAGCTTGTTTTGACCCACAGTATCTAAAGACAAACCTCTGTGACCTATAACACCCATCTTTGCAGCCATGGCAATGAAACTGGTACACTTTAAAACTCAAACTCCCCAGGTGATCTGCACAATAGATCATTCCTGTCGGTGGCCATCAAACTTTTCAATTCATCTGTCGCAGTATGGACATTAGTGGACTGGGATGCTGACAGACAGGACTAACACTAACTCTAACATTAACACTCTGTAACTCTGGCAAAGTGCAATAGCTCTGTTGAACTTATGAGAATATTAATTTGAAGTCCGACTTTCAAACTCACTGTAGACATATATAGAGGATCAAGCTGATGACTGTGAAGAAGATGGAGAGTGCTGAGCCAATGTAGGTGATATAACTCAGGTTCACAGCATCACTTTCTCCCACTGATAACACAGGGTTCTGACACAGAAAAAGAGACAATACACATTCAACAATACAAAATAGAAAAAGAAGTCTGATGGAAGCCTCTTTAGTAGATATATTGTAGATTTTGATTCATATGTGTCCTAGATACCACTCTATGCCTCTTTAAATTACATTTCCAACCACATGAAAAAAGTTGAAATTCTGGAAATTCCAAAACAGGACAAAATATCGCAACAACGAAAAACGTTTTTTTGCGTGGCTGAGTTGGTGTGCATTAATTCACATTTAAGTTTGCCCATTTTCTGGAAATTCAGTTAAAATGTGTGCTGTATCTGATGATTTTTTTACCCCCAGTAACAAAATCATACCCTCAATTAGCTTATAATCGTTCAGCTACAAATCTGTGTGGTAACATTGTGGCTCACATTAGAGCACTTAAACACACTGCGTTCCTTACACTTTGTCTCTTGTGTTTTTGCAAACACAATCACTTGAAGGCAAATCCTTTTGCACATTAGGTAGCATGTTACGAAGGAGATGGAATGTTAATTTTACCACAAGCACAGCAAAGAAGCTCATGTGGTTGCAGCTGCAAATAAATTCAGCTCCGGTGTCATCGGTATCACAGCCCTCTGTGCTCCAGCTACCTAAAAAAACACACACATACAATATGATGTTTAAATCTGAGTTGATCTTTTAATTTGGGAGTAAAATGACTGGGGCTGGCATTTGTAGCCTACCTCCATCATTAAGCGTTGACTCCTGCCAAAACACACATTCCCCATTTCCCACCTGAAACACATTCAAAAGTGTACTCAAGATATGATGAAAGCAGATTCATCTATATATATATATATATATATATATATATATATATATATATATATACACACATATATATGTATGTATGTATGTATATATATGTATATATGTATGTATATATATGTATATGTATGTATATATATATATATGTATATATATGTATATATATATATATATATATATATATATATATATATATATATATATATATATATATATATGTATATGTATATATATATATATATATATATATATATATATGTATATATATATATATATATATATATATATATATATATATATATATATATATATATATATATATATATACATATGTATATATATATATATATATATATATATGTATATATACATATATATATATATATATATATATATATATATATATATATATATATATATATATATATATATATATATATATATATATATATATATATATATATATATATATATATATATATGCCTTCACAGCTGCTTTTGTTATGTTACCTGTTTGTTGTGTTTGAAGGTTAATTTGATGGGTTGGGAGAGGTTTTTGACAGGAAGGTTCCCTGCCCTCACTGCCAGGACTAACCCCCCCAAAACACTGCGGACAGGCCGGTCTGGTGGTGTGAATAGTCTTGCTTTTGACCGAGTGGGAGCCAACTGTAATGAAAGATGATTGACAGAAGATGGTTGATGATGGAGATTTGTGTTTGTTGTTACGCTTGATGTTGAATTTATTAACTGATCTTTTTCTTAGAGTTGTTATCACCGCACAGATATTTCTTGATATACATTTGTTTTATAAATGGTTAACTATATGCACTGCGTCACACCATGTTGTGTCACACCCCCGCCTGCCGTGACTTCCCCATGGTGACAGTCTGGTGTGTGTGTGTGAATGTGTTGTGTTTTTATTTCTTCATTTTGTTATGCCTGCTGTGTGTTTGGTGTGTTTCCGTTTCCACCTGCATGTTCCACAGTGTGTGCAGCCGCACTTAGAAACACAACCCAGCACCCCCTCTGTCAGCCCAGCCATCTTCGGACCCAGCACCCCCACTGCCAGCCCACACTCTCAGCTTCAATAAAGTCAGCTTCTTTACCACCTACTCTAGTCTGCGCCTGAGTTCTGTCCCCCATTCCTGACATGTTATGTATTACACACCATTAAGGTCATACTATTGTTTGTTGTATTGTATATGTATTATGTTGTATATGTTATTTTTAATGGCTGCATCATGGAGTGCCCAATACAAATTGCCCACCTGGTGCCAAAGGGATAACAGGACATTAATACTGGGGTATTGTTAATTAGAGGTGAATCAGCTTCCTCAATCAACCTTTCCTCCATTTTTTATAGAACACAATGGCTGGTGAGTGTACAGAGTTCATGGAAATCAATGCAAATCAGCATGAGGGGAAAGTCATGCCTTGTATAAATATACAGACGGAGCTAACTGAAAGTAGAAGCCAGTGTAAGCGCACTAAAATATGAAGGGCCTTCTTCTGTATCCATCCTCCAGAATTGCAGCCATGTTTGTGATTTCCCAAACTTAACTTCTCTTTATGTACACGTCCATTGTGATCAGATTAATAAGGGCAACTAAGGAGGAGTTAATAATTTGTGGCTCAAATGTGACTGACCTGGAAATGAGTGCTGTTGATCACAGAGGCCACCAGCAGTATCTCCTCGTCAGACACAGATCCCCTGCTTCTCTGGAGGGCCGAGGCTGGGATGTAAACGCTGTGTTCAGGAGTGGGACTCGCTTCAACCTAAAACCATAGAGTATACAGAGAACATACAAAAAAAGTATGGAAATGATTTATCTATGGTAATTAACTTATTGTTAATGATTTTAATTGCTTTGATTTAATTGCTCTGATGCTCAGACTGTCTTCTGAAAAAACAAGCCAACATACGTTGTTTGTTCAACCAGCGACTCATATTTATGTTTAAAATGGCAGCGCTCTCTAGTGGCTGTGGTGATTATGACGGGGCAAAACGACGAGTATAAGACCGTCACAATCCATATAAGGGATGGGTCAAACAAACATTTTACTATGTTTCAGTTTAATGAACATGTTTAAACTTAACCAAATAGTTTTCTCTTATTCTTATTCTCTTATTCTTTATTTTATAAAGGACAATACACATTAATCAACCAGCCGGCTAATTTTCAACTGTAATCCTTTGGCCAGATGATTTTAGACCAGAGTTTTGGTGCCTATACATAAAGAAGTAGTTTTTTTTTGCCAAACCTATCCAAACTACGAACATTTCACAACATTAACAACACATTTTGAAATGTGACTGTTACTGTGGTTTAGATATAAGGACAGAAAATGGTCCTGTGGGTCGTATTTTCTGCCACCACTAGGGGCGCTGATCTATGAAACGCTCCTGTGGGTGACATTAGATGGGCAGAATAAAAAACCTATACGGTTGTGTGGTTTGGAGGACATGTTGGATTTTGTACACGTTCCAAGGAAAGACAATACAGTGTAACATCCTCAACTCTATTACACATGTTTGTGTATGGTGAGGACAACTAATACTATTTTTGTATAATACTTCTGTTTTGCTTATTTATTAGTACATTTCATACAACAACTTGAGATTGACCTGATAAGACAAGAGTTGGGAGCTACCCAAAAATATCCTCACCTTATCAGACCAGCTCACCCTCCGATGAATGAAGTTTGGGATCTGTTGGCTTCTACTTTGCCTACAGCTTCCAATCCTGTCCTCATAGCACCTACCAACACATAGTTCAAATATATTTCAGCAATCCAAACACTTACATAAACTTGAATAAGCATTGATTTTAGGTGAACAACCAACACAACTAAGTTGCCTTTTGTCCTTTGACATTATTTAAAATGATGACTTTACACAGTCATGTATGGGTTGTATACCACATTGGCCGGTGAAGCCATTTCGAAAAACACTGTGGTAGAGAAATGCCCGGTCAGGTTTAGTTCCTGAAAGGCTGACACACTGGTTCCTCTAACAACAATATGGTAAGTTATGATAATTGATTAATTGTTGTTATTTATGTGCCCCTTTTTGTTTGAGGGTCTCACAATCATGTCAGAGATATCCCAGCATTCATTAGACAGCAGCGAGCAGCCTCACATATTCATTAGTGTAAGAGAAGGATGTATTGTTGTTCAATAAGAGGAGAGAAAGATCTACAGTATCAGCTTTATATGTATGAGTATGAGTTACCTGGTCCAGGGGCCACCACCTTGTTGTTGTTGTTTTAGACATTCATCAAAGACATGTTCACAGTTGCCTGTCAGGGGGACAGAGAAAGAAAGAGAAAGAGTCAAAGATAGTATAATATATGGCTATAGGTCTGCCAATGCAATAAGACAAGTGATATGTTGTCAGATTGTGATCACCACTTACTGTGGAAACTGTGACTGTGATGTGTGACTTTGTTTTTCTCTCGATGTGAAAGTCTACGACCTTAATATATTCACAGTTAAAATGGTACTCACTTCATAAACACACAGCCATAAAATACACAATAAACGTGAAAAACTTACCGCCAGCTTGGGCTGTAGAAAACCACGCAAGCGTGACTAAAGAAAAAGTAATCCACATCGTCTCAGTGATGCTCAAACACATGTGATGTGACTGTTCCCTGCACAGCAGTGTTCTGCTTGATGAATGATCAGGGAGTTTCATATCTGCATTATGTCACATGGTGGTGGCAGAGAGGAGGCGGAGAGGTGATAGGGACGAGAAGTGATTCATGTCTGACGCCTTTTAAAGGGTGACTCAACTCCTTTAAGATGCTGATGTTAATTTCCTTTTTTTGTCACACTGTTGATTTATTGATGAGTAGTACGGCATTATCACTGAAAAGAAAGACAATACAATCTCCTCCTTTTACAATGTGACTCTTGCTGTTCATAGAAAAAAATTATATTATTTTACTGTGACTAAATCTTCAAGATTAGGCCTACAGAAAAAAAGAGGCTATAGAGAAAAGAGGAAGTTTTTGAAATGTTTTCCTATACGCAAGAAAAAAGAAATAGTTAAGACACAAGGGTCAATAAGTACTGGCAGTAACAGTTTGCTGGGGAAGTGAAACTCACACTGCAACCACATAATGTTCTCAAAAGTTGCCAGCCCGGCAGTTCGTGTAAATGTCCACGTTATTCTTAATCTATTGATACGTGTTCACGGAGACGTTTTTTACGTGTAAATGTGACATTATTTTTTACGTGTAAATGTCACATTATTTTCTCGGGGAAAGGACGCCGGGAGGCGGCCGAAAAGGTCGCTCCATAAGCCGGGAGGCGCCCGCGAGATAGCCGTAAACGCCGGGAGACGCGCCTCAGTAACACGAGGGACAAAACGCCACACGCAGGGACGCCATCCCCGGGAAACAAAGCGCCGCAAACGGGACGCCATCCCCGCTCGCCCGGGTGAAAGTCCTGTGTTGTTACCCATCCACCATCCCGACCAAAATCACTACGCGGATTTTCGGCTTTTCATATTACTCCATACAATTTCGTGCTGTGGCCACAAAATATGCTTCCCATTGAAATACATTACTTTACATTTTCGTGTTGTCCACCACGTAAAAACCGACAAAAACGTCTCCGTTAACACGAATCAATAGATTCAAATAACGTCACATTTACACAAACTTCCATGAGACCGGGCTAGGAAAATGACAATGCTATTCATACTTGGATTATTTATACATTTTTTAATATAGTATTAAAAAATGGAAAAAAGGATTGGAAACTATTTGCAAACACGTGACCATTGCACTATACTGATATATTTAGACTTAATTATAAAAATGTACATTATTCTACAGTAGGTTAGTGACAGAAACAGCTTTCCTTAAATCACACTCAAAGTTAAGCAACAATCAAAGCAAAACATTTATGTTTATGTGTTAAGGAAATTTCTAAGTTACAGAACACATTGTTTACATCACAAGTTTACAGTTTAGGGAATTCCCAACCTAACATGTCAGGAGGGGTACATATAGGAGTTTATGTTGCTATGGTTACATGACAGGGTAATACCAGCTATTCAATTCAAATCATTTTTATGTACAGTGTCAAATCATAACATGAGTTATCTCAGGACACTTTACAGATAGAGTAGGTCTATAATTTACAGAGACTCAACAATTCCCCCAAGAGCATGCATTTGGTATGACACCGGTGACGAAAAACTTCCTTTGAACAGGCAGAAACCTTGAACAGAACATGGCTCTATATATACATATATATATATATATATATATATATATATATATATATATAGGTGGGTGGCCATCTGCCTCAAACGGTTGGGGGGAGAGAGAGAGAGAGAGAGATGCACAGCAACTATCCAACTAACTAATAATACCTACTGTATAAGAAGTCTAGAAATATGACTCATAATCATTATAGCATTAGGTATAATGGAATGGCATAATGAGCATTATGCAATATGCATTGTAGTAATAGTAAAGGTCATTGAACAATGACTAATAATAACAGTAGTAGTAGTAGTAGTAGCAGTAGTAGTAGTAGCAGTGTGCGTTCGAGCAGGACCACTGCAGCAGCCGCAGCCACGATCCAGGTGCCACCACAATCAGCTGTGCTATGCTATCAACAATTACATCAGGGCTTGATCACCTGGACTGGTGGCAGGAAAGGGGGTCTAATCAAATTTGACTGCTGAAGTCTTCACAGGAGTTGAACTCAGTCTGTCCTCCATGTGTCTCCTCCTCTGCTTCTTGGCTGACAGACAGATCCACAGGAAAATAAAGAAACCTTGACAAAGAGATAAATAAATTATAAAACCATGAGTGGAGTTACAAGCTGGTGAAAGAGAACTGTTGATAAAGAACAACGTACAAACATATAAACAGGTTGAAAACCTTTTAACGGAGAGAAACTACTCAGAACTGAGAGCAGACCTTGTGCAGAGTTGAGGATGCAGAATAGGTAGAGGATGGGGTAGTTGATATATCCTGAGCCCAGGAAGGCCAGGCCCCAGGTGGTCCCCATCAGACAGGTAAGACCCATCACGGTGAGGCTACTCCTGCACGAATCGTTGAACTTCTCGGAGCCTCTCAAAGTCTTTCCCTGAGTCCCTGTTCCAAGCTTCGAAGTGCTCCTGAAGACTTGTTTCATTTTGCAGATGTTAGAGGCCACTACCAACAATATGCCAGAGTTAAAAATGAATATAAGGGTGAAATACACCAGGTTCAAGGAGTAGAAGTAGGAGTCATCTGTAATCCAGCAGCTGTGGGACAGGCAGATGACCCAATGGGCTGTCAGAATACAGTTTCACAAGAGATGATGCAGTTACAGGGGACATACAATCATAAATACAATAATTTGATCTTTAATGTTTGAATATGCAATCCTTAAGATTTTTTTTGAGTAAATATTTGATACAATTAATGGTTGGTATTATTCCAACAGTAACAATTTAATGTAGGCTTCTTACATTCTGTAATTACCTTTCCATTGTTATTGGCGGAGTCCGCCAATCCCTTGCAGTATTCAAATGGTCTTCACACACACATTACTGATTTTCATTACTGTTAACCGCACTTGATGTTACCACCATAACCAAAGGGGGCCAAATCAACCAAGACTATAATTTTAAGGCTTTTTGTCATACAAATATGGTACAAAATGATACCTAAATAAATGCTTTCAAGCAGATAATTATTGTGTACATAATGTCTCCTGTATGAGATGTTTGTCACATGCAGAATGTAGTCATATTGTTAAAATTGATTATTTCTGGTGTCCTGTCAAAAGCAGTTAGGATTCACCTACATGGCGTTGGTTTGGTTAGTATCAGCCATGGTCATTTCTGTATGTCCATAGAACTGTTTGAAGTCCTTCATTCCCACCGAGACTGCCACGATTACACCAGGGATTCCTGACAATCACACAACACAGAACACGGTTATTATAGTCAACTAAAACTGAAATGAAAATAAGCAGTCAAAAATAATTCTTTGTAAACTAAAACTATTTACAAAAAACTAACACTAAACTGGATCCTAAAACTAAAATAAAACAACAATGTCTGGTTAAGAAACTAATACAATAAAAAATGATATATGAAGAAAAGCACCACAGACGAGGTAAATTCTCATTTGGTGGCTCACTCTGGTTTGGTGGCTTCTGTGGAACAGATGCTCAGTCATTTTCTCTTCAAATGTTTCCTTTTTTAGGAATAAACAGTTTCTGATAAACTGAAACTGAAAATGTCTCCTGTCTGTGTTAAAATGTTGTTACCATGTTAGTCATCAGACACCCCCACACCACACGTAGAAAATAGGTGTTATCGCAGCACTCACCCCATCCAGCCAGAGACAGTTTGACCATGTAGTGTTTGAAGTAGGTGTTAAACACCTTTATCAGCAGTAGATAGAGGTGAAGTGCCTCTATGGCCATCCAGGTGAAACAGCAGAGCAAGGAGTAATGCATGAGAGCGGCGACAAACACACACACCCAGGCTGGCTCTACCGTGGCCCCCCACTCGGTCAGCAGGAAGGTTGTATTGAGCAGAAGTAAGGCCCCGCTCAGAGATACATGAATAGAGATGGAGTAATCCATTTTTTGGTTTCTGAGGGAAAGATAGGGACATATAATGACAAGGCCACAGGCACAGGCAATATAGGTGATCTTTGATAATCAGACAGGATTTGGCTGCTCCTTTTCCTTATTCTTTTATTCCTATTTTTCCTTGTGTCTCTTCCACTGCATGTATAGACAACACTGAGCTGCATGGAATGCATAAAATACATGTATACCTACCGACCGAAGACATATATCACAAGGGACAAAGCAGTGAAGAACGCAGACAGGCCGCAGCCTATGTAACTGATGTTCGACAGGATTTTCCAGTGGATTTCTGAAATTGGGCCTCTCATCTGCAGAAAATAGGGAATTTATTTGCAATTTACAGATGAACTTTTCCCAACATCTGGGAACAAATCAGAGAGTGATTTCTCATCCTGTCATCCTTGGGGTCAAATTTGACTCCATTCAATATTTAACATTTCTAAAAATAATTACTGTTTTGCTGTTTTAATTTAATGGGGAAAACTAGGCGAACATAAAATGAACATGATGTTATGTATTCATTGACCTGTACACATTTTGTAAGCATTAGTGTTCTTTGGGATCAAAGACAGTTTTAGCTGTTTCAAACATAGACGATAAATCGGTATGAACATTTCTACACGTCCTCATACCAGAATAGTTCAATTGCCAATGACTCCCAAAAAGGCAACACGTGAACGCAGGGGCAGTTTTAAACATGTGACTGTAGGGCACGTTTCAAATGTTTTGTTATTTAGTTCTGTAAGCAGATATTGTTGTTCTTTCTTTTCTTTTCTTTGATTTCTTTTCTTTTCTCTATATGTCATGAGGTGTTTTAGTGTTGTCTGACTGGAGGTTGATTTGGACCCCAGGAAGACTAGCTGGTCGTCTAGGCGTCAGCTAATGGGGATTCTTATAATAACTACAAATACAATCAGCAGCGACGTGTATGAAAAGCCGTGGTATTAAAAATGTTGCATGCTTGCACAAACAACAGGGGGTTAAACGCAACCTGTTTCAGTTTAAATACACTTTTGCTGTTTTGTCAGGGCTGAATGTGCCCGTAGTTAACACTAGTAAAACGGAACTACCGGTAGTTAAGTTTAAGCAACACAAATACCAACCCGTTCTCACTCCGAACTCGTAAAATACGGACGTTTGGACAGTGGCTGTCAGCGTCTGAAGCGACGAAAAAAAGTGCCCTTCAGTGTGTTTGTAGAACGTACCGGGGAGAGCAGCAGCTACACAGGCTTTAGCAAGTAGTATGTAAGGCCGAAATTCCGCATAGGGAGGTTGGTTGGGGGGGTGGATGTGTCAAACACAGGACTTTCACCCAGTTTCCTAAAGTCGCTTTCTTCTTTAACCATCCGTTCCCGCGTGTCACGGAAACATAAACCCACCCACGAGCTTTTCCTTATCAGAACTGCGTCAAAAGGGACGCCAGTAGTCACGTTAAAGGAGACTTTTAGCGTCAACAACGACAAAGGAACCTGACCAAGTATCCATACTTTACGAGATAGGAGTGAGCATCTGTTGCAACCACTTAGTTAGGGTTAGCAAATCATAAGGGATTGTCTCACTGTGTCATGGACTAAGGTCTGGAAAAGTCAGTCTATTTTAGAAAATGACCATTGACTTTTGCATTCACAAAGAACACAACGCCCGTTCCTGTGCCACTTTGTCACCTCACTTTCTTGTTTGCTCCCGTGATACTTTTTTATTTCCTTTATAAAGGTTCTGAATGAATAAAGGCTTGACTAACTAATATCATCAGAAACAAGTCAGCCAAATCTAGTGTGTATTCTTACCAGTAAGACTGCAAAGGGTGTTGCATGGTTACAGTTGCAAGTAACGTGAGTCTGGTTATCACTGGTCTCACATCCATCTGTTTTCCAGTGCCAATCTGGGAATGTGAACATTTTAACTTTGTTAATTCTACTGGTTGTCTAAACAGTACGGTAAACAAAAAATATCTTATTTTTTGTTTTACAATTTTAAATTGTAAAACAAAAACACATAATAACACAATATGGGCTATCACAAAGTCAATCATGTAATTTACTGACTTATATTGCAGAAACCTTTTGCTGAGTTTTGTTAGAAAAGTATTTTCTCGAATTTGGAAGCCAAATATATAACCTACCACGTTCATCTAAATAGTGACACTGTAACCACGAGTCATTCTGTAAAGATACAAAAAAAGAGCTACATTAAAGTTAACAAGGGTACGTGCCAGCCAGTCAAAGAAATGTACCCAATAGATTCAAAGTAGGTTTAGCAAAACACTGTGATCAAATCCAGCAAAATCAATTTTTTTTAATTCTCTTAGCCAAAGTGTTCAGTGTGGCAGTGGTCTGACACGCTAGTAATGACTTAGAACAGTGGGTTACATATTACTTGAAGGTATCTACATAAGAGTGACATGACACTGTCATGAAACTGTCAAACATTATAAACAAGTCATAAACATTTATGACATAACGCTTCTGTCAATAAGTGTCATTCGGTTTTTGTGATGACAAGTTAGGGTTATGGTTAGAGTTATGGTTCATGTGTCATGACTCTGTCATGACAGAGTCATGCCAGAGTCATGACAGAGTCATGTCACTGTTATGTAGATACCTTCAAGTAAAGTGTTACTGAACAGTGCAATCACCACAATAGAGTCTAGGGCTGCAACTAATGATTACTGTCATTGTCGGTTAATCTGTCGATTGTTTTCTCGATTACTTGTTTGGTCTATAAAATGTACGAATATGGTGAAAAATTTCAATCAGTGTTCCCTAAAGCCCAAGATGACGCCCTCAAATGTTTTTTGTTTTGTCCACAACTCAAAGATATTCAGTTTACTGTCACAGAAGAGAAGAAAAACTAGAACATATTCACATTTAAAAAGCTGGAATCAGAGAAGTTTTCCATTAATTACTAATCCATTAATTGATTAAATGTTGCAGCTCTGATAGAGTCAAATTAAGTCAGCCCAACATTTGTCAAATTTACATGTGTTACATCTATTATATCTGTACAATCTGTTCAGCATACAGCAGCCATGTCTATCCTAAAACCCGCGTTTGACAATTAAACAGATCAATGTTAAAATCATGAAAGCATGCATGCACAGACAGACTTACAGCCATAGCTGTGTGAAGAGCAATTCTGAAAGTCATCTTGATTGGCGTCTTCAGATTCTGAAGGCGGTGTTCGCCCAGTACCTCGATTCTGAGAACCATTGATGAGATTTCTTCCTGTTTAAACTAAAAGACAGTCAACACGACACTTAGCCTCCAGCCAGCCCCTACAGGAACCCCAACCCAGCCAGCACACACACCCGTAATAAACAATAATCTGCTTCATTCATTCTGAATGTTAAGCTATAACATGAGGGTGTCGGGATTGTGGATTGGACGGACGAATACAAGAGTAGAAAGGATGAAGGAAATACTTTGAACTGGCTGTGCTGCATGTAGCTGACCAAACCAATAATCCTCTTCTCCTTTGGGACGGTGTCCAGGGCATCTGCTGGCAGCCAAATGTCAGGGATAAATGACCAGTTCTGAGGCAGCAGCTAACATTGGAATGGAAGAAGATGCCGTTAAGTACTACAGGACAGTTTGTGGTTTGGTTTGCACTCAAAACACACAAAAAAACCACCAATGTTAATCTTAGCAAAGACATGTTCACCATCATGTTATCACAAACATCACCGTTCCTTCTAAATTCATCAGCACCATCTTCATCACAGCGTGTGTACCTGTGGAGCTTCTATCTTGATTTCAGAGTCGGTGAGCGCAGCCCCACTGAAGTTGAGCACATTCAGAGACAAGTCCTGCAGTTCATACTTAATGGAGCCTCCAGTCTCAAGCTGGGATGTTCCCATGATGTTATGAATCATCTTTCTTTCCACACTGCAAAAAAAAAGAAAGAAATGGACCTCAAACACATTTCTTCGGATGTGACATGTACAAGCGATTGCAGAGAATTTGTGGCATTCACCAGTTTTCTTGTACTTTCTCGTAGGTACAAACAATATTCAAGAGTGAGCCAGAATTGACTTGTCGTATGCGTTTTGTACACACGGGAAACACATTTGATTTAAGAATTAGAATAGCTTCATCTAAACCTGGAAATTCATCAAGTTCTCATCATTGAGGATGTTACAATCTCTTAATTGCATCTCAGAGGAGATGAGGAGAGAGGAAGCAACAGCCCGTTGATCAAAATCTGTTAAACTGATTGGTCATCTGATCTGATAGGCATAAAAAGAGCTGCTGGGCTGTTGTGGAAACAGCATCACTGTAATATTAATCTTTCAACATTGGTATACTGTAGATCAGGCAAACTACCCGTGGAAACAGGAATGACATCACCATCTGCAGCTATTTAGTTACTTATATGTGTTTTTAAATGAAAAAAATATTTCATGTGTGTAGAAAGAAAAACTTGCTAATTTAGTTTTCCTTCATAAGCCAAAAGGCATTCCTTATTTTCACCTGTTTTATTTTTCTTTTCCAAAAAATACAGCTATAAAGTCACAGTATTATTTTTAGTCCTATAATACCATCCTGAGGCTGAAAGGGACCTCAGATTTACTGTAGTCTTGGTTTTTCACAGACTCATTAGGCTATACATACGGAACGAATTCCGACATACTAATATAATTCCAATAGTAAAACAAATACTATTCAAATGCTGAAATTACTATTCAAATGTGATTTTTTTAATTTTTTATAAATAGGTTGGCTAACGTTAGCTAATCTCGGTATTCTCATGGAAATCAGAAGGATGGGAAATAGTTTTAACATGACTTTATAATCGACATCCACCGAGCCAAAGTGCTTATGTTATCAATAGTTAGCTCGTTCTGGTTCCCTAACTGCGTCGTGAGTTATAGGAGTTTAGCTGGGAGCTTCATGGAGAGTTAGAGCATTAATCTCAGTTTTGTATTGCTCCCTCATGTCGGTTATGATTTATCAGTCACATTCTGGGAGACCCTGATACCTTCATATATCTATAATCATCTGACATGAGGTGTTTATCTTTGAAAGCGTTACTTATTTTTACACATTTGACAGGTGAGATGCTGTGCATCATGAGTAACTGCCATCTCCTCAAAATGGCCCTAGAGTGAGCAAGGATGCCCCGTTTGGTGAAAAAAACACCTCCATCCTCACATTTCTCTCTTTTGTATCCTGGCTGAGAGGAGCTCAGACTTGAGTGAGGAGCTATTTTATCCAAATGGAAAGCACCCAGTATAGCCCTGTCATGATGACACACGTTAGTGTACTATTACTATTTTATAATTGTCTAGACATTTAGACACACTCTTCTGAACGACAAAGTTAAGAATAATGAAAGGCTAAATTTGTGCTGATTTCTGACAGCAGGATTCCAAGTGTGACTTCCTTCTTTTCATACTGGATTCATCATCTGGGAACCATGAATGTCTGAAATATGTGCCAAACTAACCAATAGCTGTTGAGGCATTTCTAATGGCCAAATGAAGCTTTGTGAACCATTTCCTTTATTTTCTTAGCCAACAGTGTTTTCCCTAGGTTTGATAAGAACTTAGGTGCACGTGTTTGGCGGGAGGTTTAGGGGTCCTCCCTCAAGAAAATGTTGCTTTTTTTAAATGAATAAAACAAAATGCAATTTCACATTAATTTAGACCATTATTATTACCATATCTGTCTAAAATGTTGGAAAAGATAAAACAGATAAAATAAAAAACACTCAAAAAGCTTAAATAATAATTAATAAAACGTGCCAAAGAAGTCCTAATACAATCATTAGATCTGAGAAGAGTTATTTTGATGCTAACGCTGATTAACTTATATTGGGTTTAGATAGAATTCACTTTATTGTCCCTGAGAGGAAATTTGTCTTGGGCATAGTGCTACAAACTTGTAACAGAAAAAAAACATTCTAAAATCAACATAAAATAAAACCAACATAAACATAAGATCAACGAAGTGTCCTAGGACACAACAGAAGGACACACATGACAGCACAGACAACACAACATTATAAGAAGTAACTAGTAATTGTGCAAAGTGCAAATTGTAAAACGTGCTGGTGTATTTTTTTGCACCCCTGCTCTGCTGTGCTAAGATTTACTATTAACTATTGGAGTTTGGGATAAACAATAACTGTAGTCTGTTTGTTTTATCGTTTATCCCAAAGTCTACCAAGCTGCTGAACTTAGCTTCTGAGCTCTCTCACAGCACCCAATCAAGGTCAGATCGGACCCACATCACATCTGGACACAATGCAAAAAAGTGAATGTCTTCCTTGAGTCTGAAAAATAATCAGGACCATTTACTACTCCAGTGCAAGTGGATGCATTTGCACACGCATCACTGTCATTGCTTGTTGCATTATTTCTAGTCTTGCATTGCTAGACCTTTGTCCACAGCGCTGTAGAGTCTGGCTACACCACACATACATTCCAGGATAAGAGAAAAGAAACGCTGTGGATGGTTTGAATTTGTTTAAACTAATCCCAATCGTTTTGGGCGGTGCTAAGCACCAGACGCAATGACAGCAAAATGGTCTCTGGAAGGAACTTGTTTTGATGAAACATTTGCACCGCAAGAAACCCCTCCACACACAATATTAAATGAAGTTAACTCTTCACACAATACAGTAATGTGAGCTATTTCAATTAGCTGGATACATGGTTACACATCATTTGTTGCAGTTTATTGTCTTAAGTCATTTTGATGCTCACGCTGATTTTCTTTAAATTCGGTGTCGGTGGTTACCAAAATAACTTGGGTGCTGCGCCTAAACCTTTTAGTGGTAGGGAAAATCCTGCACTAGATGCCGCTCATCTGTTCAACAAAGGTTTGAAACAAGCATACTGAATTGGAGCAGCAGGTCTGACACTTACCTAATAAAGGCTGTCTTGACTTCATGGTCGCTACTGAAGAGCTCCAGACATGACTCCCTTATGTAGAAGAGTTGCACCATGCCTGCCTCAGAGTCTTGACTAGCCAGAGAATGAATCATTGGCAAGATGGTAATGTTCTTGCAAAAGTATACACTGCAATTGCTATCTGAAAAGTGAGAGAGCAATCAGACTTAAGATGCAGATGCATGGTTTTGGAACAGGGCAGTTGGCCACAATACCTTTCTGACCCCCATCAGAGATACAGTGTCTTTATGCAAAGAGTCAGCAGTCTGCTTGATAGACAGTATACTTACTTTGTGTCATGCTGTACTCAACACTGGTGTCATGTATTGTCACATTAGCGTCAAAGCAACGCTGTGTGTCGACAGTCTCGTTGAACGTGCATTGAAAGAGGCAGGGGACTGTATTCTTCAGGCATCTCACATAACCAGACGCCTTATCAAGGATGTTGGTATTGTTCATGGTAATAGTTATGTTACTATCTGAAATGTTGAGACAAACTGAACACAGAAACAGAAGATGAGAAACAACTCGCTGTATTTTACAAATCTTTGGTAACAATGACATGACGAAAATTACTTTGTGCCTTCCTTTTAATGGTTTAGTAGTTATTTTATTGTACAAAAAAAAAACTATATTTAAACACTTCAATTTTAGATTTGTATTGACTCGAGACATGATTACAAACAACAGCAGAATACATGACCCTAACCCTAAAGGTAAAACATTATTCAAAAGAGCACCTAATTTACTGATACCTTTTGGTTTATCAGACTGTTATACCAAAACTAATTTAAACATAGATGGATGGTTTAAATAGTTGTTTGGCGAGTACTTTTTGTTATTCACTATACTTGAATGTAATGAATCTGTCTCACGTGGCTGTCATTACAAAGGTTTCAGAGCCCTTAATCCTATTTATGCGTGTTTATTTCAACAAATAGATTACAATGGACATACTCTGGAGCGCAAGCTTTTAATGTGATCACTAAAAAAGTTATGTGAATTAAAAGGAACTGAATTTCCGAGTTTTACAGATGTCTCCCAGCTTCAGAGGAGTTTATGTAGCACGAGAGGGCAACCCAGTTTTTAACACTAGAGTATGTACATCGATCAGGGGAAATCTAGGAGAGGCTGATGTAAATTGGAATTTTAGACCCCTACTACAATCATTTGAATTTTAATACTACTAGCCCTTATTTTCTTCTCTTTTTGAACTCCAAAGAACCATCTCTTTGTCAGTTCTCTTTGTGTTCTCCTGCTCTTGATGACTGAAAAAAGGGTATATGATTATTACGTTTTCATTTTCAGGTAAACTTTTCCTTTAAGTTTGTGAGAAGTAAAAATAAATATAAAAAAATAGCTAGACATAAATAAAAAAAATAGTATCTATTTCTGCCTATATTTGGAATTGATGCATGATTTCTTTTGTGAACTAAACCTATGAATAACTGACATCCGTACCTTGGTCAGCCAGCAATGTGGGCAGCAGCATCAACAGAAGTAGGGGAAACATTGTCCTTCCTTTGAATAAGTGACTGCAGAAAAGCAGAAATAAAGCGACATGTTAGTGCAGATAGTATCTCAGCTGGAAGTGTATTTACATTCAAATGAAAATCTCTTTTTAAAGTCAGACAAAAGAAACAAAACAGAACAAAGCTGCATTTATAACACCTTCTGCCTAAAAGATATTGCTATGGCTTGGTTGGCCAAACAGAGGTACATTTTACAGACAGTTCCACCTAAAGTGACATTTTAAGTCAAAATGTTAAACTTTTCAGGTAGAATACATTCCCCCAAAAGACTGCATGTCATCTTTAGACTTCAAGACAAGCAATTTCACAAGATAGCCAAAGTACACACCAATGAAGGAGAAATATTTGAACTAATACTCACTTTATTACTCAGTGGACAGAGAGTAGATGTCTTCTTACCTCTGAAGTGGACAGGATGAACACTGGCGAACTGTTCTGGTGGGGTTATCTCATGGTTAGGAGTAATATAGAATAGTGCTTGTGTTCGGTCTGCTGGATGTATTTGTTTTATGCAAATAGTTTTTTTTATTTCAGCGCAATAAAATTACTGCATGTGGGTTTGTTTCTTGTTTAATATGTTGAGAACTGACGTCACAGTCTAAATTCCACTGCTACAGTAAGCCGGGTCTGTCAACAGAAATGTGATATCATGTACAATAACCTGATAGTTTGGAAAACTACTGGAGACTGTAAAGTTCCTGATATGTCAGCCTTTAGTGAATTAGTAAAGGTAAAACACTTTTAAAATACTTGAAACTGCATTAAAACAACAGATGCAGATAAATACTCACACACACTGGCCTTTAGAAAAACATGAATAAAGTTTAATATGTATGCATGATGAAAATCATTACAAATCAGTATTCCAAATACAATATGCATCAGATGTATTGTCTATAGGCGCAGGACTAATTATCTTCACTCTCAGAGAATCTGAGCTCTCTCACAGCAATCAGTCAATGTCAGATCAGACCCACATCTCATCTGGACACAATGTAAAATAGTAGATGTGTGCCTTGAGAAAGAAAAAACAATCAGCACCATTTAGTGCAAGTGGATTCAGCACACCAGGGTAAGACATTAACGGCAAAACGTTTAAAAATAGCACTAAAACTAAGAGGAATTTTGTAATCTAATATTACAGTCACCTGCATGAGCTAGCTCTAACTACCCATGCTTGCTTCTTTGTTACATGGTTGTATATTAACACATCATGATCTAAAGCAGAAATAATACAGGCAAACCACACACACACACACACACACACACACACACACAGAAGGAAAACTGTCTTGGTGTGTTGGGTTTAGGCCTAGCCGTTGGTGCTGCGTGTTTCACTACTCCTGTTATCAGCTGGTTTTCCAATTTTTCTCAGAGACATCACAAACCACAGGAAGATGAAGAAACCTGAGTCAAAGATGAAAAGGGTTAGACATCGTACAGGAGGAGAGGATCATGCAAATCATGCCAATACCACTAATAAACAACTGTGTCGTGTCCCTGTTTGTCCATATACAAATAAGCCAAAATCCATTACACATAAAATATTATTATGTATTACTGTATACATCTTTTACTCTTGACAATGTCCCTGACTTTTGAGGTAATCTTGTCTGTTTGCAATAGGAATAAAAATACCCAGCCTGTGTCATGGTTAAAAAGAGAGACTTCGACCAGTAATTGTGAAGCTATCCATGCGGCTGTACAAATTTGTGTTTCCATTACACATTGAGAGTGGGAGAGTTGGCGTGTCGTGTATGGTCTGGCACTGACAAAACATTACAGATCCTGCTCAAAGTGAGATTGGGCAAAAAAGTTCTGTAGTCAAACCAAGAGGATTAACGTTACATATACAACAAGTGCAACCAATAGCCCTTTCTGTCAAATTTACAGTAACATCATAGGAAACCATGTGGAAGCAGGTTGTGCAGACCTTGCAGTGAGTTCAGGATGCAGAAGAGGTAGAGGCCAGCAGTGGTCAGGTAGCCAAATGAGAAGAAGACCAGGCCCCAGGTAATGCCGAGTAGAGTGGTGACCCCCAGCAGGGTAAAGATGTCTCGCTTGGCTCTGTTATGGTCTCTCGGCCCAAACTGATGTGCAAAATATAGTGTATTAGTGTAATTAGTATACACATTAGCAGGTCATAGATAATCAGAAACGACCAGTTAGTGACCATGTTAGAGACATGTCTGCTGTCTGGAAGAATGAACATCAAAACGTTTGAGCTTTTTGAGGACAATACCCCGAGTCTAGAAAACATTGTCTTCTTCAAGTTGTTTAAAATGGTGCTCTCAGGAGTCATATTATGCCCTCTCGCTTATACAGACTGTATGTATAAGGGACACAACTATGATAAGAATGACTATTAATCAAATTTACCAGACATGAATGAGAAGTTATCATAAAAGCAGCAAAACACAGATTGGACAACCCAATGTATGTTGATTTCTTTTTTTAAAGGGAAAGCTATCCTTTCGATATCAGACAAAGATAAAGAACAAGACCAATGATATTCTACTAATCTTATTGTCAACAAATCTCATGAAAAGACCTGTCTGTCAATTCTTTTCAACATCCCTAATGTGTCTGTGGAACTCGGACCCAAGTGCATCGGTTTTTACTGAAAATGACACAACAGTCACAAATATATGGTTTAATTTTTAAAGTACGACTCAGAGGGAGTCTGAGAACAGCTGGCCCCTGCACCTTTTCGGTAAATATTAAAACATATTTGTTGCTCTAGTGAGATTTTTTTTTTTACAGTAGCAGGACCTGAGTGTAAGGATCTAATGGACCATGTAACCCAGTGCAATGGTGTGGCTCAAGTATTTGTTTAGGGCAATAATGGAGCTCTATTTCACTTAGAAAAACATTATATTAGGCTTTGTATAAACTGACAATGGAAACTTGTAAGTATCAATTGATTGTTAGTTTTGGTTTCATTGGATATGTTGACAGCAAGAAATATAAAAACATATATCATCAGACCTAATTTTTTTAAGATCATTTTCCGAGACAAGAGAAAAATGAAAAAAAGTGCAGGTTGACTCAAACCTCTTTGCTCTGGTGGAGAGTCACAACGCGTCTGACTGTCACCACTAACATGACCACGTTAAAGATGAACACCAAGCAAAGCACTCCAACTGTAGTCACCATCTTCACTGTGTCATTGACTATATAGCATCTGAAAAGAGAGAAAGTGAGAGAGAGAGAGAAAGAGTGCGAGAGAGAGAGAGACAGTAGATTTCATCTCATACACTGAAAAATGTAATTGGGTTTTGAGTTGTAAAAATGTCAGTTCAGGTGACTAGAAATTCAGCTATATGCAGTAAAATGTATCCTGTTACTGTGAATGGGGTTTGTGCTCTACTTCACATGCAAAACACTTAAATGTCAGTTAATTATTAGTCTAGATTGTAGATGCTTGCTCATTTTTTTCACTCTTCTCCCTTACATTGCGGTGCTGTTGGGGTTAGTCGAGTCCAGAGGTACACGTCCATACGAGCTTCTGTCGATGATGACCACCAGGGACACAATGACTGCTGGGATACCTGAAACACAAGGATTAGGCAAGTACTGGACGTGAGTACAATCGTGGGTACTTGTACTTTAGGTGAGTATTTCCTTTTTATGCTACTACTAGTAGTAGCATAAAGTATTGTACTTTATACTCTTACATACACTTTGATAACTTCAGTTACTTCGCAGATTCTAATTTATAATACAAAATATAATGAACACATACATTATGATGTACTACTATTGATAAAGCTGTGACTTTTTTGAATCTGTAGTCAAATTCACAAGCCAGCAGTATATTTAAAAAAAAAAAAAACATTAATGTAGACGACACATTAATGCATCAATAATTATAATAGAATAATACAGTATTCTGAAGTGGGCCATTCTGCACAATCAGTATTTTTACTTTTGGTACTTTAAGTACAATTTGACTTTTTCTTGTATCAATGTGGTATTGCTTCTACTAAAGTCGACGCTGTTGCATGCGACACGACAATACATAGGCTACTTTATGTCATATTTAATATCTCCAGATCAATAGTGAAGAGACTTAAAAAAAATTTGGTGGCAGAGAAATGCACTGTTTCAATGAGGTCCTCTAAAAATCGTAGGCCATCCAGAAGTTTTTTTAATCCATCGTGGAATTACAGTGTTTTTGTAACATTAATAAATAATTATGAATCCAAAAATCAACGACTATGGCTATTTAGTCATCTTTCTGTGTGATAATAAAATTATCCTCCACTCGTTTTCATGGATGTATTTAGAGAGCCTCATTTTGGGCAGGAGCCAGGATGGTGCTGGACTGATGGGTCTATGGACCAGTCACATGCAGTTTGTCAGCTGTATGTGGCGTTTAGTCAATCAATAGAAACCCCTAGTGGGAGGGGCGTGTGTGTGTGTGTGTGTGTGTGTGTGTGTGTGTGTGTGTGTGTGTGTGTGTTTGTGCGTGTGTGTGTGTGTGTGTGTGTGTGTGAAAGAGACATAGAGAGGCGAGGAGGCCCCCTGGAGGCCTGCAGGCTGAAATGAGTGTGATTAGGCCTACTAATGTATAATAGCAGACAGAAAGTGTATCAGAGATGACACACCTAACCTTTTTGGATAGAATCCAATGGACTTTTTTGGGAAAAAAAAACTAAATAGTTTTATATTTTTGTTAGTTACAAAGTTTATTTTAGTTTCCCCTGACTGGCAAGACTTGGGAAAACAATTTTCAAAAGCCGAAAGGTTTAGTTTTGTATGTTCTCTGTGTGATTTTAATACATTTCTGTGAAATTTAATTTCCATTTTCTTTTGTTCTTTTCTTTATAGTCATATAACTACATTCATGTGAGATCCCTGCACCATACATATCCTGATAGCCCACGTTCTCCTGATAAACAGGATGTATATACCTTGAATGTGCATAACAGGGTTGAGGTTACACAAGCATTACACTAGGAGACCAGGCGAACCAAAGGTGGGAAAAAATGGCTTAGACCTGGGAGGGTTGAGTAAAATATCTGAGTAATTCTTCCACCACTGCTTAAGAGTTCATTCATTCAAACATTTGTTGACTGATGCTGACAACGTGTAGATCCCTGGCCATGGCTACTCTACTCACCCCAACCCACCACGCTGAGTTTGAGCAAGTATTTCCTGATATAGATGTTGAAGACTCGGACTAAGAGAAGGTAGAGGTGGAACCCCTCCAGAGCCATCCAGATGAGTGTGGCCAGCAGGGAGTAGTGAAGAGAAAGGGCCATGTAAAGGCAAAAGCCAGTGGAGGACTGTGCTGCCGCCTGGCTGGGGAGGAAATGCAGGTTGAGCAGGATCAGGGCAATGACGAGGTGGATGTGGACCTTCATAGAGAGATCTGCTCTGGCTTTTCTGTCAGACAGAGGAGAATTGATTTGTGGTAAGTGTTCCATTTTGTGCAGATTTCATCGTCATGCCATAGTGTCACTGAAATTCAAGTCTTGTAAAGTGGCAGAATTAAGGAAGGATGGCATTTACTGTCAGGAGAGAAAAAAATATGATCAGAAAAAATTTAGCACTTTGCATTTTAAAGTATTGGAAAGAAGTAAAGTAACACATCAGGCATCAAATGGACTAAGGTGTTCTGAAAAAGTCAAACAAATGGGGGAAGAAGAGAGCTGAAGAGCTGAAGAAGTGATAGGAGAAGGTCAGAAGGATGCTGCTGTATCTGGAAATAGGTGAAAGGATAGATTGAAGTGACAGCCATCTATCTAAAATAAATTACCTATTTGTGATGAAGAGCAGAACAGTGATGATCAGGGTTAACAGAGAAAGACTACAGCCAATCAGAGTGATGTATGACATAATCTCCCGGTCTTTAGGTGAGACGTTAGCAGAAACCTGACAACCAAGCACAGAATTACGTTTTACATGGGAATTTTTACTTCATGACATTTATTTGATAGAGCTGATACAATTTACATACAAAACATTATGATGCATGGTTACAAATTCAACTATGCACATGTGCAATGCACATCATTTTTAAATGAGCTCATTGTCACCAGATTTAGCATGCCTCAGGTTAATTTGTCAGTAAGTTAATGCTTACTTCTATTTTTGATACCTTTGATACCAGGATATCTTGCTGATAATACTTTATTAATACTTTATTTCACTTGTATCTTTACTTAAAGTCACAATGTGTAGAATTTGATGTTGTAAACTTTTGTGCCACTTGGTGGTACTGTAGCATCAAGAGACACAGAACAATGGGCCTCATTCATGTGTTCTTAAACGCTTCTTACCCACTTTTTTACGAAGATTCTGGCAATCACTAATGTTTTTCTTAACTTGGATTTGTTCTTAGCTAAGAACAAAATCGACGAACACTGAAAAGCACTCTTACGCACATTTGAGCGATGACAATTTGCTCCAAATGATTGCTTACTGCATTTTATTCAATTCTACAGTTGTTTACAATGATAGTATATACTGTAATGTATTTCTGATCATTTGTTGATAAAAAACCATATTATTCAAAAAAGACACTAACACTGCAATTTACATCAGCAATTAAACTGATTAATGTCACGTAAACCTGTTACGATCTGTGATTGAGCATACGTCAGTGCATACGCATACGTACGGATATACAGGAAGTCAAAAAGTAACAGTTTACACACGTGTGTTACATGCAGGTTAAGTGTGGGAATAAAGTCGAGTTAAAGACAATTTACCGTCTCCTCATAAATATATACGAAGATAGTAACACTTCACATGGTGTCAGAAGTGAACCGACACGGCACGCTGATTCGGGAACGTAGTTTCACTGGAGGTAACCGCCCAGGATGGCAAAGTTTTCGGCGCCGGAGCAGCTTAACTTTGCTAAACCGGAGGACTGGCCCGATTAGAAACAACGCTTCTCCAGGTACCGAGTAGCAACTAAGCTTAGTAAAGAGCCAGCTGATGTCCAGGTCAGCGCATTGATTTATTCTATGGGCCCGGAGGCCGAACAAGTGTACAAATCGTTTGTCTTGGAGGATGACGAGGAAGAGGATTTTGACTATGTGCTGAGGCTGTTTGACGAGCACTTTGTGCCAAAAAGGAACGTGATTTTCGAGAGAGCACGTTTCCACTCGCGGACGCAAGAGGCGGGTGAGTCCGTTGAACAGTACATAAGGCACCTGTATGAGCTCGCAGCTCACTGTGACTTTCATGAGAAGGATGAGGAAAAAAGAGATAGACTTGTCATAGGGATTAAAGACAAAGATCTTTCACTGAAGCTACAAATGACAAGTGACCTCACTCTGAAAAAGGCAGTTGACATGGCCAGGCACTCTGAGCTAGTGAAGCAACAGAACAGCGAGGCTGGCGCATCTGGGCACGTTGATGAAGTGAAATCAGTAAGTGGAAAAACACACAGTACAAGGCAACAGGAGGACGGAAAGAAAATGAAAGGCAAAACTGTGGAAGATGTGGGCACAGGCATGCAAAAGACAAATGCCCTGCTAAAGGCCGAGAATGTAATAAATGCCACAAAATTGGTCACTTTGCCAACAAATGCAAAACCAGAATGATACAACAAGTAATTGAAGAAGTTGACAGTTTATTCTTAGGCTCAGTAGATGAGACTACAACCAAGAATGAGGCTACAGTAGATGAAGTCATCACCGATACAGAGCCACCATGGCGCACAACTCTAGTGATATGCCATACTCCAGTTAGCTTCAAGATAGATTCTGGTGGTGACACAACGATAATAAATGAGGCTACATATTACCGCCTCAGTGTCAAGCCAAAACTTACTCCAGTTACCTCTAAATTGGAAAGTCCAGGAGGAAAAGTGGTCCATTTGGGGCAATTCCTAGCAAAGATACAAGAGGCAAAAGGGAGAAAAATAACAGACTGTTACTTTAGGGTAATAGTGGCAAAGTCTACATGTGATAACCTACTGAGTAGATCTGTCGGTGTTCGCCTGGGTCTGATACAACACATCGAAGAAGTCAGTGTGTTTGGGGAGTTAGGACTGCTTAAAGGAGACCCCATAAAAATAGTCCTAAAAGAAAACGCAAAGCCATACAGCGTCGCAGCCCCTCGCCGCATACCCATTCCACTGCTACCGAAAGTAGAAGAGGAGCTGAAGCGAATGGAAGAAAATGGCATAATAGAGCGAGTGACGGAGCCCACAGAATGGGTAGCACCAATGGTGCCTGTGATTAAGCCGACAGGAAAAGTAAGAATCTGTGTAGGTATTACTAAACTGAATGAGAATGCGAAAAGGGAAAAGTTCATCTTGCCAACCACAGACAGCATCTTGCACAAACTGGCCGGAAGTAAGGTGTACACAACTCTGGATGCTGCCAGTGGATTTTGGCAGATGGCCCTGGACGAAGAAAGTTCAAAGTTAACTACCTTCATAACACCAAATGGTCGCTACTGCTTTAAACGGCTCCCATTCGGAATAACATCCGCACCAGAGATATTCCAAAGAAGGATGCAAGAACTGCTGCAGGATCACGAGGGGACGGTAGTTTACATGGACGACATACTTGTGTTCGGCACCACTCTGGAAGAGCACGACCGCCGCCTGAAAAGGGTGATGGAGACAATCCGCGCATCTGGCCTAAAACTCAACTGCCAGAAGTGTAAGTTCAGGCAGCCTTCCCTTCACTTCCTGGGCCAGGTTATTAGTCAGGAGGGCGTAACTCCAAGCCCAGAAAGAGTGTCCGCCATCACTGCCCTGGAGACACCGACAAACGTGAGTGAGTTAAAAAGAGTACTTGGTATGGTGAATTATGTTGGCAGATACATACCCAACTTGTCACAAATCCTTCATCCCCTTAACGAGCTGTTGAAGAATACAGTAGCATGGGTGTGGGACTCGCAGCAAGAAGCAGCCTTCAAGAAGGTAAAAACACTGATATCCTCTGCACCTGTTATTCAGTACTTTGATCCAAAACTGCCCACTGTAGTAGGTGCTGACGCATCCAGTTATGGATTAGGAGGAGTACTGCTGCAAAATCACGGAGGCACACTCAAACCAGTAGCCTACTGCTCTCGTACACTAAATGAAGCGGAAAAGAAGTATGCACAGATACTTACCGACCATAAACCACTGGTGACACTCATCAACCACAGAGACCTAGACAAAACTCCACTGAGGTGTCAGCAACTTCTAATCCGCCTGATGAAGTTCAACCCTGTCGCTGAGTACATCCCAGGTAAGAACCTGATAGTACCTGACGTGCTGTCGAGGCACCCAGAGTCAAAAGTGGACGACACAAAACTGAGCGAGGACATCCAGGCATACGTGGACGCCATCGAAGAGCTGGAAAGGCCTAAAACAATGCTGGAGCGTATAAAGTCAGAGACAGAGAAGGATGAAACCCTGCAGAAGGTCAGACAATACATTAAGTCTGGCTGGCCGCGATATAAAACAGATGTTGTCAGACCAGCTTTAGACTATTTTATGGAGAGAAGTAGTCTTAGCGAGCATAATGGACTGGTGAAGAAGGGAAACCAAATAGTGATCCCACAAACAAGGAGGTCTGAGATGCTGGAGAGGATCCACCATGGGCATCAAGGCCTAAACAAATCCAGAGAGAGATACAGTGATGCCGTCTGGTGGCCAAAGATTAGCCATGCGGTAAAGGAGAAAGTCTCCTCATGCCCACACTGTAATGAGCACAAACCAAGCCAAAGCCGGGAACCACTCATCACAACGCCTTTGCCAGAGCTCCCTTGGCAAAAACTGGCTGCAGATCTTTGTGAGTTTAAAGGAAAGCACTTACTGGTTGTTATTGACTACTATTCAAGGTGGCTTGAAGTATTGAGTCTCACCCAGACCACAAGTGAAGCAGTTGTAAATAAGCTGATGAGCATATTCACACGGTTCGGGATACCTGAAGAGCTGATTACAGATAACGGCCCGCAGTTCACCTCACGGAAGTTCCAGGTCTTTACATCCAAGTATGATATCCAGCATACTACATCGAGCCCATATTATCCCCAAGCTAATGGGATGGCGGAGCGAGCTGTCAGGACAGCTAAGAGCATCCTTAGGCAACAAGACCCCCAGCTAGCTCTCCTGATCTACAGGGACACAGCCACAGAGCCGACAAAAGAAAGCCCAGCCAGACTCCTCATGGGAAGGAGACTGCGCACCACAGTCCCCAAGCTCCACCATCAGCTGAGACCAGCATGGCCCAATCTGTCTACAGTCAGGCAGACAGATGCCAAAGCTAAGCAGGCCTACGAATACACCTACAACAGGAGATACACAGCAAAGCCGCTTCCTGCCTTAGGTGTCGGCAACCGAGTGCGACTGAAAACAGGCTCAGAGAAGACATGGAGAGGGACCGGGGTGATCCAGGCTTCGTGTTCCACTCCACGTTCATTTGTGGTGAAAACGCCACAAGGAGACACCACTAGATGAAACCGGAGGCATCTGGAGATCGTCAACCAAGAAAGGGACGAGACTCCAGCACAGTCACCAGAAGTCTCCACCCCACCGGGTAGCATGGCATCCGCCACCCGTCCAACCCAAACTGACTCTGAGACTGGTAGCATAACACCATCACCCAGAGTTTTGAGGACATGCTCTGGACGTGCTGTGAAACCTGCTGTCAAGCTGACTTACTAGTTAAAGAAAAAAAAAACTTAACTATTAAGGTTTACAAATGATTACAGACCAGTTATGTTAAAGGAAAAGAAAGGTCTGAGCAGAATGTTTGTTTATATTTGCTTGTTCATTTGTGTTACTGTTAATGTCTACTTGAACAGTAAGTTTGAAAATAATAGTCTTGATAAGTAGAATAAGAGAAATTATGCTTATTTGATACATGGGTTTCTTAAAAGGAAGAATACAGAAAATATTGTATTTCATACCAAAGGCAATTTCAGAGTATGTTTCTTATATACAGTTGTTTTGTTTAATAATGTATGAAACCCCAAACTAAAAGGGGGAGATGTCATGTAAACCTGTTACGATCTGTGATTGAGCATACGTACGTACGGATATACAGGAAGTCAAAAAGTAACAGTTTACACACGTGTGTTACATGCAGGTTACGTGTGGGAATAAAGTCGAGTTAAAGACAATTTACCGTCTCCTCATAAATATATACGAAGATAGTAACACTTCACAATTAAATCCTGCGTTATTTGGTGATTGATCGCTATTTATAGGGCCGAAATGCAGTGGTAAAATGTAACAAAGTACAAATTCTTCGTAACTGTACTTAAGTACATTTTTCACGTATCTGTACTTTACTTAAGTAGACTCAATAGTGCATAGCCTACTTTTGACTTTTACTTTGTTACATTTTGCAGCAATTATCTATACTTTCTACTCCACTACATTTCTACAATGTTCCGTTACATTTTCTGATCAGTTTCCCCACTGCCAAAACGTCTTCCTGACCGTCACACGTTTGTCTCACCAGTTTAGTTTGGTTGCCGTAGATACTGTATATATGGGTTGCCGTAGATACTGTATATATGGGGCACCGCTGATCCAAGCCGGCTCCGGTGCTCCAGAGCCCGGCCGCAGCGCCCTCGGTAATACAGCCTCCGGTAAAAGTGAAAATGAAAACGTTTGTTTTTTTATTATTCCCGTTTTTAAATCACAGTTGCTATCTATTTCTCTCCACAGCGTTGTTTACTCCTCCGCCAGGCTGCGTAAGACGGTCATATCTTATTTATTTGGCTGGACCTGTTCACATGTCGCCATGTCCGCTGCTTCACACACTTTATTTGCTTACTTGCACGGTTAAAGAAAATGAAATGCATCCATGAATAAAACCAACCGCATTCCGATTCTAACAACATATTTCCGTTTCATGGTTAGGATAGGAACTTTTCTTAAAAGCCAGAGCTTGTTTGTGGTAGTGGACACCTACTTTTACTAAAGTAAATATGTCTCTGGTTATTTGTACTTTTATTTAAAGTACTGAGATTCAGTACTTCCTCCACCGCGGCTCCGACAAGCTCCGACAACCTGTCTCCCAGGAGGTGCACAGGAAGTGTCATGTCCTTAGATGGGAGTTTTTGGGGCGTTTTCTTATGCTAATTGGGAACAACTGGCACGCGCTTTCAGTTACGAAGACGTGGGATTCATCAATTCTAAGAACACAGGTGCGAACAAATCTGCTGTTTAAGAACACGTCATGAATCCGGCGTAAACCTTTCTTAGAAACCTTCTTAAGAACATATTTAAGAGAAAACTTAGGAAGATATTGGTGAATGAGGCCCAATGTCCCTCTGGTGGAAATATTCGACAAGTCATGGCAGTCATAGGATATATAGTCTAGTTATTAGGATATGTTTAAGGAGAAATTAAAGGGCTGATGGTGGGTAGGTCAAAAAAAAGTTATCCATTTATAAAATATGGTTTGTTATATTTAAGCCTATTTTATTTAAGATTTCCTTTTGGAAGAACAAGTTGTCGCTGTTGTGCTGTATGTGTTTTCTGTTCATAAAGTTATTTCACCTACTCACACTAGTAGTTTGTAGCACTTTCATTTGCCTTTTTCATACAAGACGTTTTGTCATGTCAGTAGTAAAAGCAGAGGTGTATACAGTACAGGCCAAAAGTTTGGACACACCTTCTCATTCAATGTGTTTCTTTATTTTCATGACTATTTACATTGTAGATTCTCACTGAAGGCATCAAAACTATGAATGAACACATATGGAATTATGTACTTAACAAAAAAGTGTCCATGGGCCCACCACCTGTGGGAGGAACCTCTGGCGTTGGGTGCGCTGCCACATGGGCGGCAGTGAAGGTCTGAGCGCCGCTACGTTGGAGTTTACCCCGGTGGACGAGAGGGTCGCCTCCCTACGCCTGCGGGTTGTGGGGGGGAAAACTCTGACTGTTGTTTGTGCATATGCACCAAACAGGAGTTTGGAGTATTCGGCCTTCTTGGAGACCTTGAGTGGAGTCCTGCATGGGGCGCCAGTGGGGGACTCCATTGTTCTGCTGGGGGACTTCAACGCACACGTAGGCAATGATGGAGACACCTGGAGAGGCGTGATTGGGAGGAGCGGCCTCCCTGATCTAAACCAGAGTGGTTGTTTGTTGTTGGACTTCTGTGCTAGTCATGGATTGTCTATAACGAACACCATATTCGAACATAGGGATGCTCATAAGTGTATTTGGTACCAGAGCACCCTAGGCCGAAGGTCAATGATCGATTTCATAATCGTTTCATCTGATCTGAGGCCGTATGTTTTGGACACTCGGGTGAAGAGAGGGGCAGAGCTGTCAACCGATCACCATCTGGTGGTGAGTTGGGTCAGGGGGTGGGGGAAGACTCTGGACAGACCTGGTAAGCCCAAACGTGTAGTGCGGGTAAATTGGGAACGTCTGGAGGAGGCCCCTGTCCGACAGACTTTCAACTCACACCTCCGGCGGAGCTTTTCGTGCATCCCTGTGGAGGCTGGGGGCATTGAACCCGAGTGGACAATGTTCAAAGTTTCCATTGCTGAAGCTGCGGCGAGGAGCTGTGGTCTTAGGGTTTTAGGTGCCTCAAGGGGCGGTAACCCACGAACACCGTGGTGGACACCGGTGGTCAGGGAAGCTGTCCGACTGAAGAAGGAGTCTTTCCGGGATATGTTATCCCGGAGGACTCCGGAGGCAGTTGCAGGGTACCGAAGGGCCCGAAGGGCTGCAGCCTCTGCCGTGAAAGAGGCAAAGCAGCAGGTGTGGGAGAAGTTTGGAGAAGACATGGAGAAGGACTTTCGGTCGGCACCAAAGTGCTTCTGGAAAACTGTTCGCCACCTCAGGAGGGGGAAGCGGGGAACCATCCAAGCTGTGTACAGTAAGGATGGGACACTGTTGACCTCAACTGAGGAGGTAGAAGGAGCACTTTGAGGAACTCCTGAATCTGACTAATACGCCCTCTA
This sequence comes from Perca flavescens, assembly GCF_004354835.1. Classification (NCBI taxonomy): domain Eukaryota; kingdom Metazoa; phylum Chordata; class Actinopteri; order Perciformes; family Percidae; genus Perca; species Perca flavescens. The sequence continues at coordinate 3,352,788 of NC_041331.1, forward strand.
TGTTAGAGGCAGAGCTGGAGGATAACGGGGGATTGTCGTCGATTTCCCAGGCGGAAGTCAATGATGTAGTCAAACAACTCCACAGTGGCAAAGCCCCGGTAATTGATGAGATCCGTCCAGAAATGCTCAAGGCTCTGGGTGTGGAGGGGCTGTCCTGGTTGACACGCCTCTTCAACATTGCGTGGAAGTCTGGGACAGTGCCAAAGGAGTGGCAGACTGGGGTGGTGGTTCCCCTTTTTAAAAAGGGGGACCAGAGGGTGTGTGCCAATTACAGGGTTATCACACTTCTCAGCCTCCCTGGTAAAGTCTACTCCAAGGTGCTGGAAAGGAGGGTTCGGCCGATAGTCGAACCTTGGGTTGAGGAGGAACAATGCGGATTCCGTCCTGGTCATGGAACAACGGACCAGCTCTTCACTCTCGCAAGGATCCTGGAGGGAGCCTGGGAGAATGCCCAACCGGTCTACATGTGTTTTGTGGATTTGGAGAAGGTGTATGACCAGGTCCCCCGGGAGATACTGTAGGAGGTGCTGCGGGAGTATGGGGTGAGGGGGTCTCTTCTCAGGGCCATCCAATCTCTGTACGACCAAAGTGAGAGTTGTGTCCGGGTTCTCGGCAGTAAGTCGGACTCGTTTCAGGTGAGGGTTGGCCTCCGCCAGGGCTGCGCTTTGTCACCAATCCTGTTTGTAACATTTATAGACAGGATATCAAGGCGTAGTCGGGGTGTGGAGGGGTTGCGGTTCGGTGGGCTGGGGATCTCATCGCTGCTCTTTGCAGATGATGTGGTCCTGATGGCATCATCGGCCTGTGACCTTCAGCACTCACTGGATCGGTTCGCAACCGAGTGTGAAGCGGTTGGGATGAGGATCAGCACCTCTAAATCGGAGGCCATGGTTCTCAGCAGGAAACCGATGGAGTGCCTTCTCCAGGTAGGAAATGAGTCCTTACCCCAAGTGAAGGAGTTCAAGTACCTTGGGGTTTTGTTCGCGAGTGAGGGGACAATGGAGCGGGAGATTGGTCAGAGAATCGGCGCAGCGGGTGCGGTATTACATTCAATCTATCGCACCTGCCAGACGAAAAGAGAGCTGAGCCAGAAGGCAAAGCTCTCGATCTACCGGTCAGTTTTCGTTCCTACCCTCACCTATGGTCATGAAGGCTGGGTCATGACCGAAAGAACGAGATCCAGGGTACAAGCGGCCGAAATGGGTTTCCTCAGGAGGGTGGCTGGCGTCTCCTTTAGAGATAGGGTGAGAAGCTCAGTCATCCGTGAGGAGCTCGGAGTAGAGCCGCTGCTCCTTTGCGTCGAAAGGAGCCAGTTGAGGTGGTTCGGGCATCTGGTAAGGATGCCCCCTGGGCGCCTCCCTAGGGAGGTGTTCCAGGCACGTCCAGCTGAGAGGAGGCCTCGGGGAAGACCCAGGACTAGGTGGAGGGATTATATCTCCAACCTGGCCTGGGGGAACTCGGGATCCCCAGTCGGAGCTGGTTAATGTTGCTCGGGAAAGGGAAGTTTGGGGTCCCCTGCTGGAGTTGCTCCCCCCGCGACCCGACACCGGATAAGCGGACGAAGATGGATGGATGGACAAAAAAGTGTGAAATAACTGAAAACATGTCTTATATTTTAGATTCCTCAAAGTAGCCACCCTTTGCTTTTTTTGATAACTCTGCAAACCCTTGGTGTTCTCTCAATGAGCTTCATGAGGTAGTCACCTGAAATGGTTTTCACTTCACAGGTGTAACTTGTCAGGGTAAATTAGTGGAATTTGCAAGTTTCAGGCAGATTGGCAATGTAAAATAAAGTTTCCTGTGTTATGACGAAATGTGCAAATTGCCCGCCTCCCCACAGAAAAATCACAACATAAAAAAAACTTAATTTGGCATTAAGAAAGTCATTCTGCTGACCCAATTTGAGAAGGATCTGTTGAATCCTTTAGGAGGAGTTTAAAAAAGTTCCATGCCTGTTGAAATTACTTATGACATAATTGTTCGTGCTATGGCGGAATTCCACTTAGCTGCTGTAGTTTCAGGGTCCTGGTATTGTGTGAATGCTGATTCACTGTCAAAATGTCATGGCTTATTATGACACTTGAAACGATTGGATCCATCATAAGTGTTTTTTATTAACACCTGTGCTTTTCCTACTGTAACAAGTCAAAACGTCTGCTGTGAAAAAGGCCTATTGTAGCCATATTTTTACATCTAACCCTCTCTCTACGATTCTACTTTGTGTGATGAAGAAGCCCTACCAAAAGCACACCGAAGTATGTGAGGTGGTCACAGGAGCAGGTGACGTGACTCTGACCAAATTCCCACAGGGTTATGCAGCCATCAGGGCTAAATGCTGGTAAGTCCAAACAAACAGACAGATGTATCAGTTATGCTAATGATCCTGACACAGACTCACTTTACTAGTCATGTGTGAAACCACAATGAATCCAACTTATATTTAAAAACAACTAATTGTCTTAGTCATTGTTATACACAGATTTGATGGCCTTACTTACCCTTTGTTGAAAAGTTAAAGAACACACATTTGGGCTGTAGGGTTTCCTGTGACACAACAAAATACTAGGTTTACATTTGTATTTGAAATGGTTTTAACTTACTTTTGTTGGGCAGAATATACAAATGTACAAGGTTACAGAAGTGAAAGTTACGGTAAGTGATTTGTTGAATGAAGTTGTAGTTCCATTTCCAGCAAGATTCACTGTGATGTTGACACGCTCCTGTAGTCCTGAAATAGTCTTGCCCTGCACACTCAGGCCAACCAGTCTGCTCTCATATAATTCATGTGAGCTTCCCCATAGGGTCTACAGTACAACATACAGTCAATCAGTTAGTTTGACAGATTATGCAAGACAATTATTATGTAAAATGTGAACACTTTCCTAAAGTCCATTTATTGTGTTTATAGGAATATGCCTCCCTGTCATCCTCTTATTATCAGTCTTTCAGTATTGGTCAACACATCCTCATACCTAAACGACAGAGTAATAGGTCCAATGTGGCCATAACACTTGAGCGTGGTGGCTCTGTTAATCATGTGACTGTTTTATTGAACGTAACGCCTACTATTTTAAACACAAAGTTAACCTTGTGAAACAGAACTAGTTAAGTTTAGGCAACACACTAAAATATCCAGTTAGGGTTGGTGAAACATCATGGGTTGGCTTAAAATGAGTCACTTAAAACTGCTATGGAGGAGGTAACTGCATCTCAGACTAAGGTACAGTACGTAAAAGTCTGTTAATTCCAAAAAGGGACCGCTGACTTTTGGTTTCACACGGGACACAAACCCCAGTCTCCTAAATTAAAGTCCTGTGTTTATTTGACTCACCTACCCCTTCCCAATGGTTGAGACTAAATGCGATACAGCTACGACGACGGATACGTTAAGGCACCAAAATGATTACTTAAGTTTAGGAAAAAGATCGTAGTTTGGAACAAAACACGCGAGCGAACACGCGTTTCCTGGGTGAAAGTATTACAATATATTATTATATTATATTCAATTTTTGTGAGATTTTGCGAGATTCTGCGTAATTTTGTGTAATATCTGGCTGTAGCTGTAACCCTTCTAGCCACAACCCTCCCAAACCTGCCTCCCTCCTCTCCTTACATTTTGTCACCTCACTTCCTCGTTTGCTCCCACAGTAATTACTACGGCCACCAGAGGCCGCCATCTGACAGCCAACCTAAGTGGGCCGTTATGAGCTGCTTGCACAATCAACCTATTGTTACTCATGCATGCTTTGCTGCACTTTTTGAGGATGTTGTATTTTGCCAGAAATGGACACCTCTTCCTCTTTTGTGAAGGATGTATGAAATCACTACTGTATTTTTCCCTTTTACATTGAAAATCAGCTTTAGGTGTCCTTTGTGTATGCCACATTATCTTAATTTGGCCAGATAACATATAAGAAAAAAAAACACAGCTTAACATCAAATGTTGAATGCTTGCAAAAATTCAATGTAAAGTGGTTTTTAATATCTCTCCCTATTTGATAAAAACAATATTGGTCATATTATTAGCATTTTCAAATGAATGAGCCTTTGCCCTAGTCATCTCACTTAACTTGACACAGTGTATGCTCCTGTGGTTAAAATACTGGGGGTTAGTTGGAGCATGAAACTATGTGGTAATTTAAAAATCTTGAGCAAGAACATATTAATTAGAAAAATGACTGTATGCCAGCTACAGTATAAAGAGAGATTTGCACATTCATTCATTCAATCTTTTTAAAAATCTCTAGGGTGGATATTTTCTTTAACCACAAAATAAAGCATGTTCAAACGTAATAGGAAAAACTGCAACTATTTGGTTTATTTCCATTTTTTAACACAAATACAGTACACACCACAGTAAAGGCCCACTCTGGTTTCAAAACTGTTCCTGCTCAGAACTGAAATAGCATGACACCACTAAAATGTTACTGACAAATTAAGAACATGTTCACTGTGATTACTTGCAGTCTCTTTATATTATATATATAATAGAATGGCGGAGGCAGCCCAGGATGCAGGAAATAATTCGAAAAACATGATTTGAAAATGAGCAACCTGACTTTTATATTAAAATACTTTGGGCCATTATTATTATTAGTTATGGTAACATTTTACCAACTGTATTAGCTTGATTTAGGATACAATGTGTTCTAACACATTAGATCAGTTCGCTCCAAATACATGCTCAACCCAAATATGTAAATGTTATTGATAAGAGCATGAAAACAATGGTGAACATGTACAGTACAGCAAACTGCAGGCATCCACAACTATGGCAAACACTGCAGGTCAGAGTTAAACCAGGGAGTAGCTGTGCAAAGGGCTACGGGTCCCTTGGTTTTCACTAAAGATCTGCAGCCCATTGTTCTTGCTGTATTCTATAAACCAACTGAATTTAATTAGGTTTTAACATGCAATATCTAGTTTGCAATGTAAATACAATGCAAAATGAGTAGGCCTTTATTGTTTTGTGGACAACAGCTCTTGAGATTCTTTTCTACAAAGTTTTATATAAAAAAGTGAAGTCTCTGACCACGCTTCTTTCAGGCCAGGTAAGCATGCAGAACACAATCGTGTTTGATCCAGCATCCACCTCTCTCGGCAGTCGAACACTCACTCTGCTGTTGGTGACATTCCTTTTTAGCGTTGCCTGTATCAGACGCACAGAGCCACACGAGCAAGCGACACATTTCATGTTAATACATGTACCAGAAATAATGCAGGTCTCACAGCTATGTTTGTATCATGTCATCAGCATAGGACATCATTTGAATTTGCAAACAATGAATGCTCAGTCTTGGGTAAAACAGATATCTTGCTAAAGTACAGTATCTGTAGGGAAATCGCTATTAACCTGTGGTAGTGTTCTGCAACTGACACTGAGCTCTGACCTTCCTGTGGATGGGTTAAAGCAGAGAAGAGCATTTTTCCTAGTATTCCTATTTATCCTAGGGATCTAGTAATTTTAAATAGAGCACATTCTAAATATAACATCATATCTATGGATGGGTAATTTGCTTACCATTTGCAAGTATTTTAAATAGATCATGGTAATGCTTAGTCATTGTTGAACAACTGGTAATAGTGATTACAAATGAGAACACACTTCAGGCATAATCCACCTACTACCGTCACCAACAAATAATCGAGGAAGATGTCTCGTAAGTAGTAATGCCCGCCAACCTCCATCTTTTTTACAAACTCCTCATTAGGATGCAGGATTGACAAACAAATAAATGCATGTATTTTGTTTCAGAGCAGGTGTACATTAAACAAGAATAACTATGCTGGCGGCTCATTTAGACTGTTCTTAGGTAAAGCAGTGCATTGAGCTAAATATTGTTAGCATGCAAATATTCTCACAATGGCAACGCTAACTTGCTGATGTGAAGAAGGTCTCATGTTTACCATGCTCACCATGTTAGTTTTGCACGTTAGCATGCTAACATTTACTAATAAGCACTTTTGCTGGGGGCCGTGCTAGAGGCAAAGTCAGAGGATCATGTGATTATAATACATGAACGTGTGTACCATATTCCATGCCAATCCTTTCAGCAGTTGTTGAGACATTTCACTCAAAATACATGCCAACCGCATAGTGGCTCTAGAGGAAACGTCAGGGGATCACCAAACAAAGTAGGATACATCTCTAGGAAGCATAAATGTCTGCACCAAATGTCATGGCAATCCATCCAGTAGATATTTTACTAAAATCCCCAAATGTCAACCTGATGATGGCACTAGCGAAAAAGTCAAGGGATCAGCACTCAGTAGAATTTATCATCTGGGGACCCTGAATATCCATACAAAATGTCATGGCAACCCATCCAGCAATTGAAAAGATAGCTCAATCAGTCTGGACATTCTGGCATTGCCATATCTAGGGCCAAGCTACTAGCATTCTTACCATATTATCAGTGGCCAAAATTTCAAGTCCTTTGAAGGGGCCTTTGGGTTTGTGCAGCAAGGCCACCAAACTGCCGACAGACAAGGACGTAGTCTCAATCAACTGTGTTTCCTCTAGAACCTGTTCTAGAGTCTCCATGGCTCTAGTGGAAAATGACAACAAATTATAAACATGAATCATTCTGATTAACAATTGTTTTCCTTAAACCGTTTCATTAACTTCGACCTACTTAATGCCTTAACCTTAAATCTCATTTCTGCCTCAAGCCTTTGCAAATTCTTCATATTGCCCTGGTTTTTACTCCCATGTAAATAATAATATACTTTGTATTACTCTAAAACAAACACAGATGCTTACACAAACATAAACATCTATACAGATAATATATTATTATATACATATTTATTTTTTATTTTAAATATTTATATAATAAATATTTAAATAAAAATTTAATTAAAATATTTACCTGATAGCGTCGCTTTGTATTCCATTTTTGAAAATGTTGTTTACTTTTTCCATACATGATCTGGTGCATGAAACATCTGTGGAGTACATGAATAATGTATTGACATTCAAGATATACACAAATGATATAATTCCCCCCAAAAAAACATATATTGTAGCATCTCACCTGGTTTGTTTCTGTTACAGCTCATAACCTCAATGTTACAATTATGTGAATGTGAATTTGCACACCTATGTACCTCTGTACTGTCACCCTTGCCTAAATCTGGATTTGCCACCAAAGACAGGACCAGCCAACGGAGGAGCCACCACTCCATCCTATGAAGCAAAGAGGATTCATTGAGAACAGAAACACGTCTGTGCTTTACGAACAAACATATGTCATAAATGTATGGCAAAGAAATAAAGATTGAATCGGACCACTCTGATGGCATATATTTCAGTATTACACCCAGACACATAGTGAAGTACAAACACAATCTCCTGACCACATGTATTGATCTTAGTTGGGACTACAACAGCAAGTATGGATAGCAGTTATTTCCATACACTTCATTTACAGTCACTAAACTACACTCCATAAACAGTTAAATAACCAATATATTTCTTAGGCACGATAGTAGCATTAATAAAGATAGCTAAATTAGGTGATTTAATGAAATAAAGGGAATCAAAACATAGCCTACCTTTACTGAGTCTGTGTAGAAAGTATTTTTGTCTGAAGGAAATACAGAGTACAGCTGATGTGACTACAGAGCAAATGCAAAAAAAGGAAACTGTAATGTAAATTTCATCCTGCAATAAAAAGAGGAAGCAGCATCAGACAGAAAGCTATTTGTGCTAATTTTGTGTCTCCTCTGTGCCACTGAATGGGCTCACGTTAAATAATTGAAAAAGATTATACTCAACATTCTGTATACACGTTAAGCACTACATCTAAAGTAAAACTAAATGGGTGTAATAGCTAGTTGATACTGAACGTCATCATGGGTGAACACTGCACATCACCTGGTTTATGGCTGCAAGTCACTTCTCCCTCCAACAGAGGGGAGTAGCACATCAGAAAAATCAAGTGAAAGAAGGTGTTAAGAGTTGCATAAATTATGATATGTTAACAATGAAATGCGAAACTAGGCCTGGTGGATTTACTGATTGCAAACATGTATCACTGTAACAGGCAAACGATTTAACTGTGTGTCTCCTGGTGGCTTGATCAATAAATTTCCTTTCACATCAAAACCTGAATCTGTATGGCAAGTCATTCAATATTTTCATATCTCTTGCATTGTGACATTTAGTGGAGCAAATAAAGAAGAATATCTGAACAAAACTCACAAACATTTTATTTTTTTATTGATTATTTTTAATTGCAAACATTTAATCCAAAATCTATCTTTTTAAAGTCTGTTTTCGTTTAATCCAGCAATTTTCTTACACACTTCATGTCAAGTTTTATTCCATAACACTACTTTTAATGATACATGTGAAACACATAAAATAAGTGACAATATGAAAAGTGACATCATGAAAAAACATGAATTTGGAAAAAGAGCATTTTTCTAAATAAAATGTCTATTATGAAAAGTCCTATATAACTGTTATAAAAAAATAGGGATGAAATAACATTTCATAATAATGACTTAAGTTTAAATAACTTCTTACATCATTTCAAAAATTATTATTTTACTTAGCCTATATCTTTCCACAGCGTATTCTTCTGGTTATCTCTGTCATAATTATTTATTTATGTATTTGATTTAATGTGAAACACTTTGACACATTTGACTTGAGGAGGAAGTGATGGTGGTGGTGTTTGGTGTTTAGAGCTGGTATTGTCATCATAAGACCCGGAATTCAACCCACCTGTTTAGTTCAAGAGACCCAGACCCATTTGTGTTTATGGACCCACCTGCAGCTTGTGATGCTGTGCATGCCTTCTGTGGCGTGTGTGTGTGTGTGTGTGTGTTGAACATTATCCATCAGCAAGTTTACTAGCTGGGCATGCAGGTGGCTTTTCTGCCAGGTGGCCAGCACAGAGCCAACAAGAACTACTAGACTTGATCAGAATAGGATAGAACTGAATGAAATAAATAAATTAGATTCTAAAATATTCTAAAATAAATCTATATAAATATAAATCTATTCTAAAATAAATTAGAATAGAATTAAAAAGGTAGAACAAAATAGAATAGATAGCTCAGAGGGCTATTTTAGACTTTTGATTGATCAGGTATGATACCTAACCCAGTGAGTAATCCAGTAAGACTGTTGGTAATTGTTCTCCATCAATGACTAAATACATTTCAATTACAGTTTTATTTAAATAGTTACACACATTTCTCAATACTGAGTTGACTTTTTCAAAACTCTTTACGCAGCATAGCAACAGTAAATAACTTTTCGTTGACCACATCTTTCAAATTTCACAAACAGTTATTATTACACAAACTCAACTGCCGCTAAAGTTTAATGTAATGTTTCGTTACGCACATTCATAATTGAATCTTTTTTTGTGCAAAAAATAAATAATGAAAGACACTTCAAAGACAATGGTGATACATATTGTAATGTTACTGCTTTTTTTAGGTTTGTATTATGAGTGACAAGTTTTGTTGTCAGCGTCAGGGTTTATTAAGGAGTAAAAAAGAAATCGATCAAGAGCGAGGGATTTCCCTACGTTTGGTTGGTTGATGCCAAGCCAGTTGAGCTCCCTGATGTGTGGCCAGGGCAGGGGTTGGCTGATGTTAGCCTCTGGGCTTTGATCCTACCTGAGACAGACCATCATCAACTGCTCACCTGGATACAAAGAGCCTAGTGAAGCAAAATGACTCACACACAGCAGCAGGTGCTGATCCTCATGACTAACTGGAAAACCCTAGGTTATAAAACACACTCTTTAGTTGTAAGTAAATGGTGCATTTTTAGTTGTCAGCAAAAGTGGCTACACGTTATATACAATGGGGATTTCCAAGGAGTCAAACTCTTTCTTTTGGAAAAATGTTTGCTGATCTAGTGCTGTTTTTTGCCTCCTTCCCAAGTGGGAATGCTAGCAAATATCATGTTTTGTTTTCATTTGTACTTAGGACTACATCTAAAACACTTAAATACTGTACTAAATACTGAGGCTAAAATACTGAGAAGCGCTTAAGGAAGGAAGGCTTTGGTTTGTGTGTGTTCAGTAGATAATGGTGCCTCTTACCCTGTATCGACCTCACGATCAGTAAGCATTTTAGATATACTTTGCTGCAATGCCAAGCAACAGTTAGTTCATAAATGGTGAACTTTATCATACTATCACCCTCTCTCTCACCCTCTTTAATCCGTTTGTGTGACTCCTCAACAAATGAGAATTGCTCCAGAAGCAGTAACCATTAACATAACCATTCTGTAAGTAGCTACTTCCTTCTGCCTTAGATCGGATCCATTGATAGGGATCTAATTATATAGACATGTCTCTCCACGGTCTCTGCTGAGAGAGCAAATGACAGGGACTGCCTGAGGAACTAGGATCATTCTCTACAGTCCTAATAACCCATCTGCAGTGATGACAGGTGCTTCCTTCTAACATGGACACATGTGGACAACCAGATTTTATTTTTTTTAACCCTTGTATTGTCTTCCCATCGACGACCATGCACTTGTCCCCTTTTGGTTTGCCTGTTTATAAAGCATAAAGTAGCCTATAAATTATCACTCGGTTCTGTGTTACATCTTCTTAGCCAACATTATAAAACCACTAGTTTTACACTTATTTTTGGAATTGATGGCCAATAAACCTCATTTACATGAAATGATGTCGTTTTGACAAATAGTTAGGATCAGAGGAACATATGTTCATGGATGATCACAGATTTTGACCCGGGTAGACCATGAAAGTAGTGATCATCAATAAGCGTTTGGAACCATCCATGTTATTTTTGGGAAATTTGGTTGTAAGAAAGCCATAGTAACTGATACAGAAACTTTGAAAATGGGTCAAATTTGACCCGAGAACAACACTAGGGTTACACAAAACAGGGCTATGTTATTTCTAATAAGGTTTTTATAGTGAATGCTACTGCTTAAATTGCTTACAAACATGGCAAATAATGGACAGACACAGTGTGTTGCTGTTGCTGCCTATGTGCGCATTTCTGTGTGTGCCTGAACGGAACTCACAGTAGCGAAACAACATTCTCATTCTCCTAATCCATACAGCCTCTTCTTTCTTAATGTTAAATAGTTATATGAATGTATTATTTGTTTCTGTATTTATTATTTGTTTATTTCATTATAATGTTTTATTTGTTCATGAAAGCACCAACAATAAAAGCAAATTCCTAGGGATTTGCCTATAGGCAATAGCCTACATTCTTTTCTGTTTTTCTGATTCTGAATCTGATAGGCCTATTGGTTAATGATTAGCGACTTTATCACACATAGTGGTGGTTTTAAATCTCAACTTGTCAACTTCTTATCGGTAGCCTAGTCTACATCCTGTCATATTCAGATTGTGTGTGTGTGTGTGTGTGTGCGTGTAATGTGGTCTTTCACTTCGGGGGGGGGGGTCTCTCTGCTCCCTCCCCACTTCCACCTCCATCCGTCCGGTTGATAAGAGCATTGTAGTGGTCGGATCCATCAAGTTAGGCACAGAAAGACAAGACAATGCCGGAAATTGGTTGCTTTCAAAATAAGAGGCACAACCTAATCACACCTGGGAAGACATTTTTTTGAAAATGCTTTCAATTAAAAACAAAGACATGTTTGCATTTACATTTGCCTATCACTGGCTGCCTATATCAAATGTAATTGTATTGATCAAATAACCTGACATTATAGACTATCTTCTCCAGTGGTGTAGTCTAATGTATTGTAGTGGGTATATGTACTGTAAATGTATATATGGGCCAGAATGGGACTTTGGGGGGCAAAAACTTCATTTCCTGCAGTCTGACACACTTTTATCAACCAATTTACCTTTATTTAGCCTATGCAAAGATAAAAAATGACAATTCTAAATATGTCAAAAATATAATGGAAAGTATGTTGTTGCGTGTCATTGGGCATTTTTAAGTGGGTATATGGAAATCCTGGAGCTTTCTTAATGGGTATACTGCGTATACCTGTGTATCACGTTTAGACTACACCACTGATCTGCTCCATGAGCTTCCTCAAACATTTTACAGTTTTTACTTAGCGTTGCTGTTAATAGAACAATATTGTATTGTATAAAAATGTCATAGTTTTTGTCTGTATAAATTAAACTGTTTGTATTAGTGTATCTCTTTCGTTCTGCCTAGTCTTCATTTTCATTACAATCTGGGCCGTCATATACAGTTTATTAGTCGGACTACATTTTATTTTGAAAGAGGTGACCGGGACACCTCGTTACCGTGATGTCACGCTTGACGCTGGCATCTCCACGTTAGGTACCGAAACACAGCGAACAGCGGACCACTGTCCGTCCTGCTCCGGTAGGGAGACGACACAGAGCCACTGACTCAGGACGTGACTGATAGCGACTAGCAAAGTATCTGCTTCCGAGAAGATTTCCTCTGGGAAAAAGCGGAAAAACTGGATGTTGGGGGGGAAGAAACCGTCAAATATTTGTATTTTCTACAAGAGAGGTCGCGAGCTAAAACAGCCGTGTTCGCTTCTGCTGGAGGAGTCGGTCAAGTGCGGTGAACTTTGGGCTTATCATTTTCTTCTTTGATAGTTTGCAACTTTCTCAGGGTATATGTAACTGCACTTTATTCGACATTATCACGACGGGAGGTTAATATTAACCCACTGGATTTGAACATGTTCGCAGTTAATGATTTACTAAAAAGCGTTCTTGTGGTAGATCCACTTTGCTGATAGGCATTTTGCTGGAGGCATTGTGGCTCTTTTGTAAAGTGCACTTTCAAGGTTAGCCTGCTAATAATAACGCAACAACTTTGATGTTGATTAAATGAGACGTGCGCTCTAGTGGGTTACTCCCGCTAGAGATACAGCGCAGTAGGCTAAAGAAAGGTGAGACGGTGTGTAAACTGTGAAAAGAAAAAAAGAGAAAAAACTTAAAAGGAGAAAGCTGTATGAGCACGTGAGACAACTCACCGACATTTATGGAGGGGCAGTTTCTAGCGCTGCTCTGACTGTAGATCTGGAATGGAGCTCTTTCCCATGATGCAAGTGCACTGTTGAGGACTGTCGTAGCATTCTTGCTAGGGGAATTAGTTTAAAAACTAGAATTTGTTTGTTCGCTACCGCTTGAACTAGCAATACTGCGGGTGAAAACTTGCAGAAGGCATCTTGTTACACCGTCGGGAGAACGACGACTGATTCCCCCCTCGCGCCCAGACCATGGCCTCCACCTTATGGAACAGCTGCTTCTCGTTGCTCTGGAGACGGACCTTCCTCGCGCTGTGGCTGTGTGCGCTCGTTGCGCGTGGAGCGGAGGATGGCAGCGCCTTCAACTCAGAGGTAAAAACACACCAGTGGTTTTTCGACTACTGATAAGACCGACTAAGTAATGCTCGTTACTTACTGACAGAATCAATGAAAACCTAGACTACTTTGCAATATTAACATAAACTATTTGAACGCTGCACCCTTCCAAAATGACCAAAAGCCATGGAGTCAAGCAGTGTTTATTTTATTTGTTTAATTTTTTTGGAATGAGCACACTTTGACAACTTATTTGCTCAAGTCAGATACATAACAGGCCTAACTGTGCTATTCAAATGGTATGCCTTTGGTACACAATATACTGTAACAATTCTTTATGTATACTATAGCAGTGTTTCCTTTAGGATTTTTTTTTAGCAGTGGGGGCAGGTCCAACACCCCCACCCCCCATGAAACGGAACTGACACTTTGCTGCAACACAAACAAATATATTTATTCACCTCTATTCACACACAATGAGGCATATTTTCAGTTGTGATTGAACTGTATTTTTTCAGTTACAATATAGGCCAACTTTGAGCTTGACATATAGGCTAAGCATTCTGTAGCAAATAACAATAAACCTATTAATTACATTATCTTAATGCGGTTTAACTACTTCAGCATGGAAATAATGCACCTCAAATACAAACGTTCTCCGACATGCACTCTTACCAATGCAGCCCTATTTCTATTACCGTGGGGGGCAGAAATGTTGCCGTGGGGGGCCGCCACAGACAAAATCAACATAGAGGAAACACTGTATAGCCTACTTATTGTGTGCCTCATTTAAATCAACTAATATGAAGGCATGGTATTTACCTGTGTAACAGCTTCAGATGTGACCTAGCCAATCAGAATTGATTCGGGGCCATCCAGTGCACAACACCTGGGTTATGATACTAATAATACCCTGAACACACTCTTATTTTCCAATGTGTGTAATTTGGTTTCTAAGTAGACTGACTGGCAGGTGTCTTTTACATAAGAAGGGTTTCTGGTCCCTCCTCTGATAATGACTGTGCTAGAATTTATCCTGTTGTTACGATGTAGGCGAATGGGAAAACATATACAAGCAAAGCATTATGCATGCTCACCAACCTTGTAGTCATTGTTTAGTGAACTATTTGGAACCAAACTTGTTTCTTTCAGTAATCATCACAATACAAAGCAGAATCAACAAGACCCAGCTCATTTCTACAACAGGTTATCCGGTGGCTAGGGCCGTGACGATAACCGCCTCGCCGCAATACCGCGGTGACGTGACGCTACTGGGGTTATTATGACATCATCACCATCATCACCGCATTCACCGGTTTTTTTTTTTTTGCTGGTGAAAGTTACGGAAATGCATATGTTGTGTGATTTGAAATATAATAAACACAATCATCATTGTTTAGTTATCATCCCTGACTGAAGGGATTCTGGAGGAGAAAAACTTAAGTTGCCGTCACTTCAGCTTCACACGAAAGGGAGGGACAGTCCGGGGGGGGGGGGGTCAGCCAGGTTACAACATAGCCAGGTTACAACATATTCTGATGGGTTATTGTAAGAGTGTGTGTGTGTTTAGATGTTTGCTAATGTGTCTTACTGAGACAAGAGATGTAGGGTTTACACAATGTGTGGACGGATGAGAAATCCCTAAGTACTTGTTGTTAAATGTGTGTGTGTGTGTGTGTGTTTTTGTGTGTCAGCTGAAATATTAACAATTGCATTACCCATGTTGTCTCTTTAACATTTGCAATGCTCCATACAAGCACAGAGCTGTGGAAGTAAAGTGCATCTCTTGGACACAGCGCACTAAAACTACAGGTTGTAACTTGAGGAGTTAAAGAAGCCATGCTGTCTGTTTGTTGACAGGCCGGCTAATCTCCATGACACGCCCACTAATCTTTATGGTAGGGGAGACCCTGCTTTTAGGAAGTCACTGGTGGTCTTTGTGGCTGATGAATCTTTCACTGGATTCTGAGCGGAACATTTGTTTTCACACACAAGTCATAATAAGTCTTAGGGCGTTTTCACACATACCTCGTTTGATCCGGACTTTCGGACTTTTTAGTTTGATCCGAACCAAAATTATCTATCAATGTCATTGTAGACCAAACAATTAATTGATTAATCGAGAAAATAGATAGATAGATGCAGTCCTAATGAAGGTCATAGAAATGTTTATGTGTGAACAGAAATAGACAGTTCAGGAGTTTCTGTGGTAAGGAGTTGGTAAATCACTTGCTGTAAAGTCTGCTGTCTAATCTATAGGACAGGTAAAGGAGGATTTAGGGTGTCTTGATCAACATAATTAGCATATAAATGACATGTCATGTAAAAATGACACCTTGTTTGATTTGGCTTAAAGCTGCCTGGATCTGTAAAACAAACCCAGACTGTGTTGGCTTGTGTTGAAACTACATTATACACCTACCTACTCTACAGTTTGTTCACATACTGAAATACGTCATCATGTTAAGTTTAACCTTACTCTTCAGATGTGGTTCAAGCCATTTGTTTAGAAGTTGGGCCGAGACCTCTACTCCTACTCTGTCTGGACAAAAAGGATGACGTGTGATGATCGCAAAAAATGAGGGAAAAGTGAGGGATTACGAGTGTGACAAGAATCTGAGAAATTTAGATTGAAAAAAGAACAAATTGAAAAGTCACAGCAATGGCCAAGAGAAACCTGTGGTGGAGTTATTTATGAAAGAGTGAAAGAGAGACAAAGATGGAGAGAGAAAGTTGACGGGGGACGGCGGTGGTCAGTCTCAGCTGTGCAGCATGTGATGGCTGAATGTGACAGCTGTTCTCTTACTGGGACACACACATACACACACACACACAGTGCAAAGGCATGCTGGGCCTGGGACTCCAAGGCATCTTAGGAAATACAAAGGACGCTCTTGTCTGAGGAGAGAGAGCTGTGAGAGAAAACTTGTGAATAGGAGAGAGAGAACATGAGAGAGCACAGAAAGAAACACAGACGTGATAAGACAGGCTGCATGGAGAGAATGCTAAACGTGTGCAACAGCAATTTGAAGCTAAAGCAGAGTAATAGCAGCAAAGAGAGGGGTAATCAGTGATTTATTGCGGCATATAACTCGACTTCAACTTTCTCAATCCGTATCCTCTTTGTACCAGTGTAATCTGCAGCGTGCTGTCTCTTCACATTCCAGCTGCTGCTCCCCTGTGATTGGCTATCAACATGCCCACAAAGACTGGATGGGAACTGTCTCTGAACGTGTGTTAATGTGATTTTACATTTATTTATATGTTTTCAGGCATTTCCTGCGTTTTGCAAAATGCTGTGTTTATGTGTCCCTGCATGCTTTATGTGTCCATACATATGTGTGGATTATTGTCTTGCATGCAGAAAAAAGAGGCACGTCTGTTTGCCTCTCTAACTCCACGCGTGCTTTATGAAATCTTCAAATTGAAGTAATCAAATCTTCTTCCTCCTGTCTATCTGTCTGTGTCTCTTTCTTTCTCGCTACTCCATTTACTTATCCCTCCTCTTGGGTAAGAGATGGCAGCTGACCAAGCCTCGGAATAAAAGCTCTGTTAGTATCTTGGCTGACATTGTGGTGGAGACACACACACACGCACGCACACACACACACACACACACACACACACACACACACACACACACACACACACACACACGCATGCACGCGCACAGAAAACACACACACACACACACACACACACACGCTATCACTAACACTAACACTCATATACACACTTCTGGCAGGTTTTACAACTCCTTGTATATTGCTGGGTCTGGTTTTGGCAGGTAAGCTCAAGGACTCTTTGAAAGACCATTTAAGAGACAAGGCTAAGTGTACACACACACACACACACACACACACACACACACACACACACACAAGCACTCCCCTACTCCTGTTGTTAGACTCGTTTTGTATTCAGCCCAGCTGATGAGGGAAGGTGAGCGGCCAGACTGAAGTGCTCTACGGTTGCTGTAGACGATGGGTGTGGGGGTGCGGGGGGTGCAGGGGTTCATAAGCCTCCATACATCTTCCCAAAAGCACTGCAGCTCTTCCCTTGTACCCGACTACAGTCTGTTGTAAATACTTGTTTGGAAGGGCCAGAAAAAGATTGTGTAGAGACTAGGGCTGCACGATATGAGACAAATATGCATCATTCTGCATTTCTGCTGCTTTTAGTATTCTGTTAAAATACAACAAATTGCATGTTGAATTTAAAACAAATGAAAGACAAATCATTTCCAGCATTCTTTTATTTAACAAATTGAATTGTATACAAAAGGCAACACTAAAACAAGTTTAAAGTGCAGTTTTCTACCAATGTTTTCTTCCAACTAACACAAAAAAACCTCATGTCTTTCGCGATATGTCGCTGCCTTTTGCGATGCGTTTATGCGCTGAAGTTGATCTTGCGTTGACGATAAAAAATATATATAAATATATATTGTGCAGCCCTGGTAGAGACAACATCAGATTCCTAGATATGCACAAAGACACACCACAAAGACACAAACATCAACAGACATGAAGGCATTTCCCTTTTTCACCAAGTATCACTCCATCACTGCAGCAATGACACAGAGGAGCGGGGAGGAAGGAGCTGGAATGTGAAAAGACGCAGAACACTGGCTCGTTCTTTGTTTGTTTTTTAATTACTTTTATTGGAATTCTGATGGGAATTGCAATGTTACTCCGCTGCTCGTCCCACAGTGTCTGCTGTGGTTAGATGACTGTTAGCGAGTGCATTACAGCAAGTGCTTTGTTTTTATCTTCAGATGGTATGAAATATGATCACCATTAGCTGACATGATATGTCAATCAATACTGCTCATTACTAATCAGCTCTTTAAAGATTTTCTCTCTTTTGTGGGCATGTTTTGTGTCACTTAGTAAATTCAATTATTTTTCGTCAACCCATCTAGTGGAATCTAACCTAGCTGGAATTAGCATTTCCGTCAGATGTTTGTTCGGCAGTTGAATCCACAGCAGCTGCCGTTGCGGTGTCAAACTCTTTGGTAAGACGCTCTCTGAGTATTTGATACTGATCGATTTGACCATTTGCTAAAACCCTCCCCCAAACAGCCAATCATAGCTTAGCAACTGGAACAAGGCACGCTTGGCCTGTCAAGCTCTGGACTTCTCCACATGCCAGAGTGGTATGCATGGGGCTGGTGTAAGAGCGCTCCTCTGCATCTAGAGAGTTTGAAGGGTGGTGACTTTAATCACTTGAAAAAACACACAGGCAAAGACATGCACGTAACAGGAACTTATGATCTGAGATAGCTTTACGTTTCAAGTGCATATTTAAAGCGGCCATATTATGCTAATTTTCAGGTTAATAATTGTATTTTGAGGTCGTACCAGAATAGGTTTACATGGTTTAATTTTAAAAAAACACCATATTTTTGTTGTACTGCTGCAGCTCCTCTTTTCACCCTGTGTTCAGGTCTCTGTTTTAGCTAAAGAGTGAGACCTCTCACTGCTGTAAGATCTTTGTTGGCAGTTGCACATGCGCAGTAGCTACATCTAGCTAGCTGTTTCTCCAACTTCAGTCAGTACAAGGCAGGATTAGCCGGGAGACTTCTTCTAAACGAGGGCGCACTTCATACTTCACGTGGAATATCTGCTGAACAGCAGACTGATCTCATGAATTGGCGTATCTATGACACGCCAATTTTTATTCCGTTTTTGCATGTTATCAAGACGCATAATCGCATTTTTGCGTGTATATCAACACAAATTGGTCGCCATTGACCTACATTGCGAGTCAGTTTCCGCCGTAGCGAGTAGTATAAAGGAACGAGGGATTGAGTAAGGTAGGTTGGGATGGCGGATGGGTAAAACACAGGACTTTCACCCGGGAGAGCCGGGTTTGCGTCCTGCGTGTGGCGATTTTTCAGCCGTTTTTATTTTTTTTATTTTTTGTTTTAATAAGCCTTACCCAATGTTTCTTTCCTAAACCCAACCATTTATTGTATTCCTAAGCGTGTTTTTGTCGTTATTTTCCGTGTTTTTGTCACTGTTTTGTTACTCAAGCCTTTCCCTGTGTTCTTTTCCTAAACCCAACCATTTTTATTTATTTTCTTTTTTTTTACGTCGCGTTCTCGCAATAACACGCAACGTGGTGAGGCCACGTGGTGGATATGTTTACATCAGCTGTATACAGCGTAGGCATACACGTGGATAGCTGAAAATGCGTACAATAACACGCCATTTTGCTTTATGAAAGTGGCGTGTATATTTACACAAAGTCTTGATGCCATGTTGTGAATCCGGACATGGAAATAGTTCTTTTGTAGATTATGGTGAACTGGTGTGTGTGTTGTAGCAGTGTTTTGCCATTGAGAACGAGCTAGCATGCTAGCGCTAGCATGCTACGGTTAGCCCCTTCGTTTCGGCTAGTGACGTAGAAAACAGATTTTCTGAGATTTTGGACAGCTTACCTGGAGACTGAAGGCAGGACACATTCAGAAACCGTATCTCACTCAAAACAACATGGATGATTTTTGACTTTTTGCATAATATGGGCACTTTAAGACCCTTTTATAGAGCATTTACTTTAAAACAAGTCCATCGAAGATGAAGTTTTCAACCCACATGTTTAGCCCTATTAGTTTATTAGTCAAAAACGCTAGCTAACTACAGCTGATAATATCTTATTCCTTATATCATTTCAGTTGGCAAAATGAATGGTCATCGGCTAAAAATGAGAAGGCTGCTTTTGTTTGCATCCGTCTCAATCAAGGAACCATTGTCAATCATTACTGACAATTTAGAATGCTACGGTAACTCTGACACCGTCATCACTGTACATTGCATTATGTGCCGTGCAAGATTGGGAAACAACCGTAACTGCAAGGAGTGGGGCTTATCAATCAGTTATTTGCCTTTTTATTTGAGATGAAGTGTTTTGTGGACCGTGCCACCTGTTTCCCCCCGCCTAGTGTGTGTGTGTGTGTGGGTGGTGAGAGAGTATTTAGAGTGTTTCAGGAAGTGCATGTTTGTGTGTGTGTGTGTGTGTGTGTGTGTGTGTGTGTGTGTGTGTGTGTAATTGTGTGTCTGAAGCTTCCTTATCTAAAGGCAGAGGTGGGTCAGGGCCACATCCAGATCAGCCCTCTCTACATCTCTTCCTGCTCCTTCACACTCACTCACACACAGCTGATACAGCCACTGCCAGACAGATGACAAGATGAAGATGAGACACAGTGAGGCGAAAAATAATATTCAGAGTTCTTTTTACAGCTCTACATCTTCAAAAGAAAAATAATAAAGGTGTAAATAAAAGGCAATTAAGATACATCACTTTAATGATCCTCTGGGAAAAATTAGTTGTTAGAAAGAAGCCACCACAAGAAACAGGCCACATACAGTGTGCAGGGTGAAAAAGGACAAAAAGGAATGAGCATAGGATCCCAAAATATAAAAATGGGGAAAACTACACATGAATGAAAAAATTTAGTTAAAAAAAGTTGAAATAAAAAGTTATACACAGTATTACATAATGACATATATGCAAGACTGACCCCCAACATAAATTGACAAGCAGTAGCTAAAACGACATGTGTAGCGAAGTATGTATAAACATATAGTATATAGTATAATGGGAAAGTATAACAATAATTATAGGATTACAGGATACACAGAGATAAATAATTAATAATAATGTATAATTTTTACTTTATTAATCCCACAAGGGGAAATGACACTATAAAGACATCAGGTCCAACATGGCATCATGACTTTGCGTAAACATATATACATGTATACAGCGGATGTAAACATACACACCACGTGGCCACGAGCCTTTCAGAGATGATCTAAGCTTCTCAAGCTTCAAGTTTTCGAGCACTTCTTTAATCCAACGGTCGTGTGTAGGGGGGGCGGGAGAGCCTCCAGTTGAGCAAGATCAGTCCCCGGGCTAGCAGAGATGACTTCATTACATTTTAAAGATATATTTTCATGAATATGTTTTCTAACCATAAGAGAAAGCAACTAGAACAAGCAACAAACGGGTTGCATCTTACACAGAAACGACCAGTACTATATCTTTTACATTTAACATACTATTTTATTTTAGTGCATTTACGACTTACAGATCTCCTGCAGTTTTCTTTTTTACTCCTGTCAGAAGAACTTAATACACTTAATGATATAAAACCTTAAACAAAGAGGTGCTACTTTAACAAAGGCCATCTATTTAATGGGTGACAGTAGTCATCTACTACCTAATTGATCACAAAGGATGAGATGCCACCAGGAGCTGTCAGACTCAACTCAGCTATTGACAGGGATTGATTGATCATGCATTATGTGTTCATTTTACAATAGTTAATCTGCTTTAATGGTGGAAGGACACATGCACGCAATAGATAGTACATGTGTCGGAAGTCGTGATGAGGTTTAATAACACCAACTGGGCTGGTGTGTTTAATCGGAGTATCTCTGCGTTGATAATATCCATTCCTCTTTTCAGTGGGTGATTTCAAAAGAGAAGCACAGGTCCTTTTGTTTGCCTTCAATTACATGCAGTCATGTTGTAGTTGTGTAGACAGTGCAGAGGGGAAGGAGAATAAATCAAGGAAGGTCTGGGAGACCCTTTGTAATTTGTTTTCATTGGACAGCGGCAACGTCTTGTTTGTGCAAGACACGCATACAGCAAAATCCCTTTGTCCGTGTGTGTGTGTGTGTGTGTGTGTGTGTGTGTGTGTGTGTGTGTGTGTGGTAGAGAAGGACTGAAAGAGGTGGGTTTGTTTTTATGGCTTTTAAGGAGTGGATGAGTAAATAAAGCTTACCAAGTAGCATTTTGCGTTGTGAAAGCTGGGCGTAAACTTAAAACACACAGACACTCACTGAGCTACATGCATGCTGAGCACACACGCACACTCAGACACACACCCTTTCACATTCCCTGCCCCACCGCGGGGAGCGCGTCCATGTGTAGGCAGATCTAGTATCTCAGACGACCCAATGTGCAAGTGCTTGCCTGCGTGTGCATGCGTGTGATATTAGGTTTCTACACAACAGGTGGGATAGACGTTTGCGTCATCTGTGATTGGGTCAGATATCACGTTTTCTCCCTCACGTCTGTCATTAACCCCCAACCCCCCAGCCATACTCCCAGAAAATTCAGGTCTGAAAACTGATGTTCTCTCTGCCTTCATGTGGTTTCTGATGCTTCAGACTGAGCATTGCTCCCAGCTATAAAAAAAAAAAAAAAAAAAAAAGAAGACACAAATTGAACCATGCATTATGCTCATATAACACTGTTTCCATCATTTCTATTTCCATTTTCCATAATTCCCTTCTTGATTATGTAAAAAGTGTCTTGTTTCTGAGATTGTATCGTGTCTGTGTAGAGTAAACTGTCGGGGATTAAAGGCTTATTGTGGACACATTCTGTCTTCGCGTAAATCTCTCTTTTTTTTTATGCTGTCGACTCCACTAATATAAAATCTAATGAGCTTTGATTCAAGGTAGTCTGCATCACATGATATGAATAGATGAGATTTGTAACCGTTTCCCTTCTGTTTGTCTTCCTGTCTCCAGGCGTGGCTGAGGATGTACGGTTACCTGCCCCAGGCCAGCAGACAGATGTCCACCATGCGATCAGCTCAGATTCTGTCCAACGCAATCAGCGACATGCAGCGCTTCTACAGCCTGGAGGTCACTGGACAGATGGACCCTCAAACCATCAGGTTAGCAGGGATTAACTACGCTGGTTTTTGTTTGATTTGGAGTTACGTCCACTTATTGCTCAACAATTTGGAGAAAATCAAATATCACTTCAATTTATATATCAACGTTTTTGAACAAATACATCGATATCGATATTGCGGCGATATTGTAGTGTTGGTGCTTTGACAAAATATTAACACAATGAGATCACAAATAATGTGGATACAATGGCTAAGTGGGTAAATGCAAATAATAGAACAGCCTGTAAGTCTGGTAAGTTCAGAAAATGACATCACTTTACTGTAATGCAGCCTTTAAAACCAGGAAAAGACACCAGTTTTGTCACGATATTACGATGTCAGCCCACAAAACACTGTCCTGCAACTCATTTTGGGGCCCAACCTTTACTTAAAGGAACACGCCGACTTATTGGGAATTTAGCTTATTCACCGTAACCCCCAGAGTTAGACAAGTCCATACATACCCTTCTCATCTCCGTGCGTGCTGTAAGGCTGTCTGACAGCTCCAGTGGCAGCAGGCCAGCACAGAACATGCAGGTGAATGGTTCCAGTAATCCTACCGCTCCGAATAAGTGACAAATTAACGCCAACATTTTCCTATTTACATGTTGTGATTTGTAGAGTCACACCGTGTACAAAAAACAACGTAACATGAGACACAGCCGTAGGAACATGTTGGCGTTATTTTGTCACTTTTGTCACAATTCGGAGCAGTAGGATTTCTGGAACCATTCAACTGCATGTTCCGTGCTGGCCTGCTGCCGCTGGCGGCGTCAGACAGCCTTACAGCACGCACAGAGATGAGAAGGGTATGTATGGACTTGTCTAACTCTGGGGGTGAATAAGACAAAGTCCCAATAAGTCGGTGTGTTCCTTTAATTTGATAATTTGATCAATATTATAAAAACATGTTCTGTTTAATAGGATGATTTGGATAAGAATTTGGAAATACTGACTTTAAACCAGGACAGGATTTGCCGGTCAAATCCTAGCCTGGATTAGGCAGCTCACAGCTACACAACAAAGTACAAAACAGGACACAGACATCAAGAGTAGAAAGTAGGAGCTTTAACATCATGCTCCCCTTCATCTCTTCTTTTGGGTGCTTTTTTCCTTTCAATACACACACACACACACACACACACAAACACACACACACACCAACATATATCTTGCCTGCTCCTGACTTCTTTCAACTCCGTCAGTGCCATGAAGAGACCCCGCTGCGGTGTGCCTGACAAGTTCGGAGGCCAGATCAAAACCAACGTGCGGCGGAAGCGCTACGCCCTCACGGGACATAAATGGAACAAGAGCCACCTCACTTACAGGTAACTAAAAGACGTTCTGTTTGTCAAGAAAATCCATCCTGCCACACAGTACGTGCACACAAAGTCTTACTAGTTGTAGGTGGCTTCTGTAAAACAATACATATTCAAGTTAGGATTCAGTCATTCCTTTGGTTGCTTGTGAATCCACAAAGGGGTATGTTATGGAACATGTGGGACTGGCTTTTGTAAGATTTATTTTCCCTCTTCCCCTCTTTGTTCCCACAGTATCCAAAACTACACTCCCAAGATTGGAGAGTATAACTCATTTGAAGCCATCCGTCGGGCCTTCAAAGTCTGGCAGAGTGTGACCCCATTGACTTTTGACGAAATTCCCTACCAGGAGATCAAATATGGACGCCGCAAGGAGCCCGACATTATGATCTTCTTCGCTTCGGGTTTCCATGGAGACAGCTCTCCTTTTGATGGGGAGGGAGGCTTCCTAGCCCATGCCTACTTCCCTGGACCTGGAATGGGTGGGGACACACACTTTGACTCCGATGAACCATGGACCATAGGAAACCACAACGTACAAGGTAAGCGGTTACTGTCGGTATAATTCGGAATGTCTAGTGTATTGAGCATTTTAGGGAAAATGGACATTTTCCTTAGTGAAAACCAAAATGCTACAAAGGGAAAATTATAGAAAGAATAAATATCAACTGGAAATAAATGATGGTCCAAACACACTAGTCTACAAGAAACACCAAAAGGTTTTTAGGTGGTTTCAGGTGGTCTGATGTGGCCGCACAAGTTGAGTTGGTGTGTAAAATGTCTGAGTTTTACAGCTTGCTGTGTTACAAGGCTTTATCTTGAGAGCAGAGGGAGTTATTACTTCACTTTTAGGTAGAAGTGAGGATTGAGGAGTTATTAGGTCCCTGATCATTTCAGCCGATGAGCAGTTTGCAGCACTATAGTCATTTCATGTTGTGTAGGTTGTAATGGATCGGTATAATAGATTGCAAACAGCTGTCCCCATCGCTTTCCTCCACGCCTAACTAGAGTTGGCATGGCTTAGCTAGCTACATCATCTCTCACTTGGCAGGCCCCAACTGCACCTCCTTATAGTTCTCATATGTTGCTAAGAACTTGTAATGGCATACACTAATCCATGAGCTCTGGTCCATCTGTCATTGTCACTACCCGATGTGAGTCGAGTGCAGATGTGATTTGCGCACGCTCAGATTAAGCTGTACTAGGCCCATGCACATGACAGATATTTTGTGATTTTGAGAACTTTCGTTTGCTGAAATGATTGCCAAAACCTATCAGTGCTACATGCTTAACCTTTACACTTTCCTTAAGATGAACCCTAAACCCAATTACAACTCTTAACATCAATGTCTAGCACTAAACTAATCATATGCAAAAGTGAGGATTAAGAAAATATCTTCATTTTTAAGAATCTTCAAGAAGTCTTTAGAGTTCCTCTTCATGCTGTGCACCCATTAACCCTGCTGACTAGGGAGGGATTTTCTTTGCAACAATGGGCTTCCTTGCCCTGTTATCTACATACACACAGCAGACACAGACAGCTAAACTTTGTGTGTGTGTGTGTGTGTGTGTGTGTGTGTGTGTGTGTGTGTGTGTGTGTGTGTGTGTGTGTGTGTGTGTATGTCCGTATCTGTGCGATCAACTGTGTGTAGGATGTGTAGCAGGACAGATCACAGAGACAGTGGAATGCCACAGTAAGTGGGAGTGGGTTCCACTTGGGGGAGATCTTTAGACTGCTCCCTTTGTTTCACCACGCTACTCACACAGCTCATAAGCAAAGGAGGACCAAATTACAATCTTTTCTGACTTTAGTTAGACACACATCTAATTAGTCGAACGTTTCGCAGATGTTGTCTTTATTTAACTCCAGCATTTGTTACTGCCTTCCAATCACACTGTTGCTGAAATGTATCCCCTACCCTTTGTGGAATTTGAATTGTTTCTTTTTCTAAGCTGGCAGAACTCTTCTATTGATCCATCAATTGACTGATGGGGTGATAGTGTACAATACAGTCAAGATTATCTTTTCAACAACAGTATGACTTAATTCAGTTCAATGTTTCAGGCAGTTGCAGGCAATAAAGTATTCTGATTCTGATTAGCAATCAAAATGCCAAAGGTTCTATGGTTCTAGCTTGTCAAATATAAAGATTTTAAATATCTTAAGGTTTTACACTGGTTGTTGAACGAAACAAACTATCTAAAAATATCAATATCAAATATCCAACAAATTATAACAGGCATTTATTTGACTATTTTTCCAGACTAAATGACTAATTGACAAATCGGACAAATAAACCAATTTATTGATCAACAATGAAAACAATCGTTAGTTGCAGCTCTAATAGCATTTCAAATTAAATGTTGAAATGTTGTCTTTGCAGTACTGATGCAGAACAAGGATGATATAGGGACTTTCCCTTTAGAACTACCACTGTTCATATCTTTTGGAAACAAAAGTAGGACCCTAACCTCACATGAAACAGAAGAATTTTATAAAGTAAGAAGTGAGACTTGAAGAGCCATGTTCAAAGCCTGGTCGACACCAGACCCACCCTCAGTTGTAACTGAGAGTGGGTCTGGGCAAGCTTCATTCACAGCCTATTTCCAAAGGGGGCGTCACCAACGGACGCCGCTCAAATGCCTCTGGGCGCAATTGGATAGACCTTCAACCAATCAGACCAACAATCCGGGTGACGTAGCAGCGACAGCGACATCTACGTCTGCTTGCTGTCGCTGCGCTATCACGTGTAAAGCCCGCCTCAACGGTTGTGATTGGTGCCTCGATTTAGAAAAAGGTAGTCCAGCACAGGCAAGCAGACATCTGGTCCTGCAGCCAAACAAAGGCGCTGGTCACAGACCCACCCGCCTCACTGGGGGTAGAAGCGGTGAAGCTTGCAGCGCAAATCTCAAATTTGCCGGAAGTTCGTCAGGGTTTTCCCAGGCTACCATGTTCAAGCCTTAGTTAACATCTGCCCTGCTGAAGTGTCCTTAAGAATGAAACAGAATCAGCTCTGACCTCTGACCTCCTTTTAGGGTGTGGTCAAACAGAAACAGACTTTAGCTTAGGGATCAGTTAAACGTAAACAAATGATATGACAGCAGTGGACAGTAAAAGCACACATCCACCATCATCATTCATTGCATTTTGTTTTCTTTCCCTTTCCTTGACCTTAGTTGGATTTGTCAGTGAAGAACAATTCTATTGGTGTGTACCTAGTGATGCACGATGGGATTAATCAGCCTCTCTGGCACAGATGCTCTGAAAAAAACAGCGTTTACGCTTTGTCCAAATGACTTGCTGACACGCACACTCAAACAGACCTTGCTCAGATGAAACGCCGCGGACCAGTACCAGTAAAAGGTCAGACGCTTTTGTGGTTCTTTGTGGTGTGATGAGAGTGATGTGAGTAAGTCACTGGGAAAAGGCAGCGCAAACTTGGAGAGTGCACTTTGGTTGTTAAGGTGCTTTTTCAGCGTGCGTGTCCTTCACAGGGAGTCCCCTTAGCTGCTGATGAATAAGCTGTGAGATGTGGTAAACAAGTGAACAAAGCTCCAGAGTTAAAATAGTGCTTGAATGACAAAACGTGTGTGTTTGTGTGTGTGCGTGTATGTGTGTGTGCATGTGTGCGTGCGTGCGTGTGTGTGTGTACAGGGTAGTCAGAAATAGCAATAGTTGCAATGGCTGAACTTCTAACTTTGCCAAGGCTTTTGAAGTTTACTCTTGCTTTTCTGTCGAACTGAATGGTTGTCACAGTTACCTCACAAAGGCCTCTTTATCTGCTCTCAGTGCCCTCTCTCTCTCTCTCTCTCTCTCTTTCTCTCTTTGTTTTCATCCTCTGCTATCTCTAGCACTCTGTTGTGCCCTCTGCTGTTCTCTCCTTGAGTGTTAGCCGCAGCTTAGTACGCCATGAGGACATTCATGTGACTCTGAAATTATAGATGGTGGAGGAGATGAACTATGTGTGTGTGTGTGTGTGTGTGTGTGTGTGTGTGTGTGTGTGTGTGTGTGTGTGTGTGTGTGTGTGTGTGTGTGTGTGTGTGTGTGTGTGTGTGTGGGTGTGTGTGTGCGTGTGTGTGTGTTATACAAAGAGTAACTGAGGAGATGCACAAGGACAGGCATCCGGAGCATCTCCCCTTCCCTTCCATGCATAGCAGTGACATCACCATGTCCTAATCCCCCAACAGCATGATGTCACTAGCACAAATCTGACCAATCAGAATGGGCCATCTGACCAGACAAAATAGCTAGCAGGTTCAAAGTTCACAGAGAGCATGGCCGGGCAACAAAGAGGTATTGACTGAAGGGGAAGTACCCAAATCTGTGCTGGCTTCACTTCAGAGATGAATTTACAGCGATTTGTTGGTAAATTCTGAACCAGGTTTTTTTTTTTTTCCAGGAAGTTGGTTCAGTGGTTTGTCACTGACTTGTCAGTGTGTAATGGCTGCGGTGGCAGTGGACCCCAGCATCCTTTGATTGGTTAGAAATGTGTGTTGATTCACATCAGCAATCATTAGCATGCCTGTGTGTGATTTTATCTGTCAGATCTACAGAGATGTTTACTGACATCATAACTGGGAGAGAACAATGAAACGCCATTCTTATACATTGACTGCATGGATTTAGTAGGACTTTCTGCTCTTGGTGACCTGCAGCTTATGCAGTCCCATGTGTGTTTTTCATAACACCACTCAATAGGGCTCACTATATGCTTTTGTCCTGATTCGATTATTTCATGGGTGCCGATTTATTGGGATTCTAGAAGGATTGCCATTCGATATATTTGAGTATTGCGATTTTCTTTTTTTTCTTCTTAAACAAAAACAAAAGGTAAATACACTTCTAGAGACATTATATCATGAGACATTTCTGAAAACTAATTGTTTACTTAAAAGAATGCACATCACATGTCAGTCAGTCAGTCTGACATTTATTTTATTTGTAAAGAAGAACATAACATGGATTTTCTGCATTTTCTGCTTCTGTTTTGCTGGAAACAGATATGTAATTGCCGTCGGCGGTACCGTATAAACAGAAAATACTTAGGTGAATCATTGGTAAAAAAAAAAAAAAATATATATATATACAGTGGGGGAAATAAGTATTTGACCCCTTGCTGATTTTGCAGGTTTGCCCACTTACAAAGAATGCAAAAATCTACAATTTTAATCATATGTACATTCTAACAGTGAAAGACAGAATCCCAAAGAAAATTCCAGAAAATCACATCATATGAATTTATTAAAATTGATAACCATCTGATGAGGAAAAACAAGTATTTGACCCCCTGGACAAAAAGCAAGTATTCTGGCTCCTACAAGCCAGTTAGTCTTTCTTTAAGACACAGCCCCAAACCTAACCAATTATCTACATCAAATACACCTGCCTCACCTCGTTACCTGTATAAAAGACACCTGTCAACACCCAAACAACCAGCATCCAACATCACCACCATGGGCAAGACCAAAAGAGCTTTCTACGGACATCAGGGACAAGATTGTTGATCTGCACAAGGCTGGGATGGGCTACAAGAGAATCGGAAAGCAACTTGGAGAGAAAAGATCAACTGTCGGTGCAGTTATCAGGAAATGGAAGAAGCACCACACCACCGCCAACCTCCCTCGGTCTGGGCCTCCACACAAGATCTTGCCTTGTGGGGTGTCCCTGATCATGCGAACGGTGAGCAATCATACCAAAACCACAAGGGGGGAACTGATGAATCAACTGAAGGCAGCTGGGACCACAGTTACAAAAAAGAAACGGTTGGTAACACACTACGCCGTCATTGGATTGAAATCCTGCAGCGCACGCAAGGTCCCCCTGCTCAAGAAGAAACATGTACAGGCCCGCATGAAGTTCGCCATTCACCACCTGGATGACTCAGAAGAGGCCTGGAAGAAGTTGATGTGGTCAGATGAGACCAAAATAGAATCGTGTTTGGAGGGCAAAGAACACCGAGTACAACCCAAAGAACACCATCCCCACCGTCAAGCATGGTGGTGGCAACATCATGCTTTGGGGGTGCTTTTCAGCCAAGGGGACGGGACAACTCCATCGTATTGAGGGGAGGATTTCGTGGAATTCTGGACCAACATCTCCTTCCCTCAGTCGAGG
Organism: Perca flavescens; assembly: GCF_004354835.1. Classification (NCBI taxonomy): domain Eukaryota; kingdom Metazoa; phylum Chordata; class Actinopteri; order Perciformes; family Percidae; genus Perca; species Perca flavescens. The sequence continues at coordinate 3,383,198 of NC_041331.1, forward strand.
ATGGGTGTCAGCAACCACAACAACCCTAAGCACACCGCCAAAGCAACAAAAGAGTGGCTGAAGATACATCAAGGTTCTGGAGTGGCCTAGCCAGTCTCCAGACCTGAACCGATTGAAATTCTTTGGAGGGAGCTTAAAATTCGAGTTGCCTGGCGACAACCTGGAACCTGAATGATTTGGAGGCTTTCTGCAGGGAGGAGGTGGGCCAACATCCCTGCCAAAATGTGCACAAACCTTGTCACCAACTATAAAAACCGTTTGACATCTGTGCTGGCCAATAATGGCTTTTCTACAAAAATTAACATGCTGTTTGTCCAGGGGGTCAAATACTTGTTTTTCCTCATCAGATGGTTATCAATTTTAATAAATTCATATGATGTGATTTTCTGGAATTTTCTTTGAGATTCTGTCTTTCACTGTTAGAATGTACATATGATTAAAATTGTAGATTTTTGCATTCTTTGTAAGTGGGCAAACCTGCAAAATCAGCAAGGGGTCAAATACTTATTTCCCCCACTGTAGATTCTAGTGAAAATAATCGATTATAAAAATCGTTGCCAAAAAATCCCAATACATATGGTTTTGAAGTGCTCATATTATGCTTTTTGGCTTTTTCCCTTTCCTTTATTGTGTTATATATCTTTTTTGTGCACGTTGTAGGTTTACAAAGTGAAAAAGCCCAAAGTCTACCCCAAAGGGACTTACCATCTCCACCAGAAAACACTGTTCACAAACTGCTCCAAACAGCTCTATTGTAGTCCAGCCTTTACTACCGTGATGAACGTGAGTCACTTTGTAACACGTTAAATAATGCTCGCCTAGCTGCTAGCGTAGCACGCCCTCATACTCTGCTTCTGACTGGTTAGTAGTCCTTACCTAGGTACTGTCCGGGCACGCCCTCATACTCTGCTTCTGACTGGCTAGTAGTCCTTACCTAGCTACTGAGCATGTGCGACTCCCAACAAAGATGGATCAGAAGTGAGATACCTCACTCTGTAGCTAAAACAGAGAGCTCAACACACAGGGTGAAAAGAGGAGCTGCAGCAATGTGCAGTACAACAAAAATATCGTGTTTTTTGAAAATTAAACCATGTAAACCTATTCTGATGAAAACCTCTAAATAAAAAATTATGAACCTGAAAATGAGCATAATATGAGAACTTTAAAAAATGTTACTAACCCTACCACTCAAACTATCCCTTTCTAGAGATTAAGTCTGAAAAAGTGAAATGTTTTATTTATTTTTCTCCCCTAACTTGTGTCTTTGCTTGATCCTTTCCACACAGGTAATGACCTCTTCCTGGTGGCAGTCCACGAGCTGGGCCACGCCCTTGGTTTGGAGCACTCCAACAACCCCCTGGCCATCATGGCTCCCTTTTACCAATGGATGGAGACGGAGAACTTCCAGTTGCCTGACGACGACCTGCGGGGCATACAGCAGATCTATGGTAGGATGTTTTTGTTGGATGCCCCTCCTGGTGTCAAGTGTGTATAGTCCTTGCAGTGTGTTAAGTCATGAGGACATGAACTGATGGTTTGCACTTTCTACTATATTGAAACCTATACTGTATGCATTTTTTCCAACAACAAAAAAGGTCCTTCAAAGGCAATTTTCCTTTCATTTTTATTTCTAAAACCCCATCCCAATAGGTTGCCTTCATTTATTTGAAAATCCATTTCCAATTAAGGTTTCAGAAACATAAAAGAAATAGAGCGATATCTTGGGAAACTCTTTTTTGCTGAGAGGTAGATGAGAAAATTGATAACACTCATTTGAGTGTAATATGAAGCTACAGCTGAGAGATAGTTAGCTTAGCATAAAGACTGGAAGCAGGGGTAAACAGCTAGCATGGCTCTGCCCAAAGGTAACAATACCCACCCAGCATCACCTCTAAAGCTCATTAATTAACACCTTTATTTCTCATTTGTTTAATGCGTACGATAATTAAATTAGAGTTTAAAGGGCCCATGACATGGTGCTCTTTGGATGTTTTTATATAGGCCTTAATGGTCCGCTAATACTGTATCTGAAGTCTCTTTTATATAGACCTTAGTGGTCCCCTAATATTGTATCTGAAGTCTCTTTTATATAGGCCTTAATGGTCCCCTAATACTGTATCTGAAGTCTCTTTCCCGAAATTGTTGGTGCAGAATTACAGCCACTAGAGCCAGTCCCACAATGAGCTTTGCTTAGGATGTGCCATTTCTGTGTCTGTAGCTATTGAGGAGGAGAGAGGGGGGGGCAAGGTGGAGGGTGGGGTTGTGGCCTTGACCAACTGCCACTTTGCTCGTTTGAAAGCCATGATGTCTCTCTCATGGGTGGGCCAAATTCTCTGGGCGGGCAAAGCAGAGAAAGGGGAGGTAACCTTTCCCCTTATGACCTCATAAGGAGAACATTCCAGATCGGCCCATCTGAGCTTTCATTTTCTCAACGGCAGAGCAGAATACCCAGGGCTCGGTTTAGACCTATCGCCATTTCTAGCCACTGGGGGACCATAGGCAGGCTGGGGGAACTCATATTAATGTTAAAAAACCTCATAAAGTGAAATTTTCATGCCATGGGACCTTTAAAAACAACACGTTATGGTTATGGGCGGATATGTGCCGGACTAGTTCTTGTCCCGGAACAGTAACTAGAAATTGTATGTGTGTACCACCCTGAGGTTGCCACGCAACTAGAGGAGACTCATAGAGATAAAACATGTTCAATAGTGATTTTTAGAGGTGCTTGTAAGCAGATTTTTTTTAACCTTTGAATAGAGCCACGTATGTTGTTTTTTCCCCATGTTTCCACTCTTCATGCTAGGTTCAGCTGACCGTCTCCTCGCTGTAGCTGTCTGTATTAACAGACGTACTGGATGTGTGAGAGTGGTATCAATCTTCTCAGCTAACTCCTGGCAAGAAAGCAACAAATGTATTTCCTACCCTATTACTTTAAGGTTTTAAGTAGTTTTGACTCTTAACTTTGATACTAGCAACACATTAAGTTTATTCCCATTTTTAATTGAGTTCTAATATAATTTTCTTTCCATTAATTTGAATTAGGCAGTTTAAAGCTTGACGCTTTATTGTTGTATTCTCTCTTCACTCAGCCAGTCCCATATCTGGTCATTATGTATAATGTGATAAAATATGTTTAAATATGTTGGTCTGTCCCTGCAGGTCAACCAGACAGTGGCCCCACCCAGGCCCTGCCCACCGTGACACCCCGTCGCCCAGAGCCCAGGCCGCCTCAAATCCCACCTCGGCACCCTGACCGCCCCAAGACCACTGAAAGACCAGATCACTATGGACCCAATATCTGTGAAGGGAACTTTGACACGGTGGCTATGCTCCGAGGAGAGATGTTTGTTTTCAAGGTAAATGGATTGAGGATCAGGAAATAGGAGCCTCTTTTAACTAGCCTGATCTGCATTCTGACCATAAAACATTACAGGAGATATGTTTATCTTCACAGTGGTTTATGAAATGTCCTTGCTTGGAAATTCAGTCACATTCCAGCAGTGGATCTGCCCTGACAAGGTAACTGTGTCAATAATTAGTTATTCCTTTCTGTAGAATCAGTTGGAAACAAATGGCGTGTGCGCAGCCAAGACGGGGTCTGTTTTCAATCAGGTCCTTGTGGGTTGTAAACCGACAAGGCCAGTGTTTTTTTATTAGCTGGAACACTGTTAAAAGGGCGGGGTGTGGTCATGTGTTTGTCTTAAAGAGCCTCTGGACCCACACGAAACATTCATAAGGGCTGAAGGAGCAGTGAGCTATTAGCTGGAATTTTACCTTTAAGAGATATGGTTTAGAAACGGGTCATTTCGCTGTTGGCTGCAGTTGCTGTCAGCTGGGTTGTATATATATATATATATATTATGCAACTCAGCCCTGTGGTCATGTATTATTATACATCTGCTAAGTGGAAGTGATGGTTTCTGGTAGGGCTGCTTGATATGAGGAAAATATGCAATAAGGTTGTTGAATAGGGTTGGGTATTGTTTCGAGTTTTTCCGATACTGGTGCTAAAACGATACTTTTATAACGGTGCCGGTGCCTAAACGGTGCCTGAACCGATACTTTTAAAAATTATTATTAAAGAAGTTAAAGAACGGCTTGTTTATTGCTAAGGCCACAGGTTCAAAATTAAATGATTTATTAAAAATGTTATAACAATAACTTATTTCACCAGTTAAATTCCTGTTAAACGACAAAAACTACTAGTTTCAAGTGAATGCAACATCTGTGTTGTGTTTTCAGACAACAGCAGCTACAGTCTGGTGTTAGAATCCTCTGCAGTAAAATACAGACACACTTTTACACCGTTTAGCTGTCAGCATTTTAACCGTGTTTAATCCAGCTGCTAGCTAACGGTAGGCTAACGTTACCTGCTGCCAAGCGTAGAGTTAACTAGCGTCCCGTGCGGCGATGTTTCAGTTCCCTCTAACGTCCGTTTCGGAGCATCAGAGTTAAGCGCAGGCATTTAAGTGGCACCGAAATGAGGCACTGAAATCTTCGTTGCTATTCAGTCCGGTAGATAACGGTCGTCAAGGCACCGGTGCCGTATTAGCACTGGGTCTCGGTACCCAACCTTATTGTTGAAGTATCGCAATAAGAAAATGACTTGTGATAAAGAACATATTAAAGTGTACTCAGTTCGGCCTTTCAGCTGCTTACAGTATTCTGCTAAAATACAACAATTTGCCTGTTGAATAAAAAAAAACTGAAACAAAATTACGACAAATTGAACATCAAATACAACATAAATTGCACCACTAAAAAAAGAATGTCAGTTACATTTAAAAGTGCAGTTTGCTACTGATATTTTCTGTAAACTAACTCAAAAAAATCTCTGTGTCTTTCGCGATTTGTCGCAGCCTTTCGTTATGATTTATTGCGTAAGTTGAAATGGCGATGACGATAAAAGAAATATATATATACTGTATTGTGCAGCCCTAGTTCCTGGTCAGTGTCGATTTTGCAAGATATTTATGTGGTCATTCTCAAAGTTAAATTAACTGAAATTTCAGCACCAAATAGGGCTCCATATGATATTTTCTCTCCCCTCCAGGATTTGTACAGTGATGCTCTATACATAGTGCAGCTCTACAGAGATAAGAAATGATGTGTGTCATTGGAGAGGTCAGAGGAGGTGTCCAGTGTTGGCAACATTGAACACTGAAGAGGTTTGCAGATATTAGACTGAGCTGGACAGAGAGCGGCCAGGCTTTACAGTACCGGAGCCTCAGCTTCACTTCCAGAAATGTTGTCATGATATCTGAAATGTTGACATTAAACAGGGAACCGGAGCACTAGGAATTTCAAACAGCTGACGTTACCTAACTGTATTAAACTATTGGCCACATCTTAAACCGGATCCCAGTAAACCCTTTGACCAAGGGTGAAATATAAAAGTACTTTGAGCTGATAAAATAACTGATGCAGGTGTTTCTATTTGCATTATTAGTGTCGAAGAGTAGAATATAACAGAGCCCTGTCACTCGGACACCCAGAGATCAGTCTATGAATATCTCATATCTCAGACTTTTAAGTGTTTTTGACACTGACCAGTAGTTTTAGACTTGGCGTACGGCTGCCGGGACAAGTGCTGCACATGGTCAAACAGTTATATCTGTGCTCTTGGGTTTCATCTCAGTCAGTAATGTTGATGCTCTTGGGTTTCATCCACAGTCATGAAGCTAGTCTGGATGGCATTAATCAGTGTCCAAAATTAACTTTTTCCTTGCCCACCAGTGCTTCTTAAACTATGACCTGATCAGAGGGAATGCAGACCAAAGGCAATTCATAGAGTTTTAGTGATCAGTTCAATATTGTGAATATAATGGAACAACTACCTACCAAGTGCCAACAGTCAAATCCATCATTCGTAGCTAATTCAAATGGATTGTAGTTTTGTTTGTTAGTTTAGTTTATGTTTAGTTTATTCACTGCTTTTGTTTGCTTTGTGGTTTGCTTTCAATTTTAGCCACCAAGCGATGTGGCTCTAAAGATGCAATGTAGGTCTGTCAGTCAGTCGGTTCTGAACTTTGATCCAGACTAAAATATCTCAACAGATTTCAGATGGATTGCCCTTACAATATGAAAAGACGTGAATGGTCCCCAGAGGATGAATCCAAATAATGTTGGTGGTGAATGTTACTTTTCCCCAACTAGTGCCACCAGCAGGTTTAGTTTTACATTGACCGGTAATTTCCAGTCATTGACCGAAAATTCTTATAGTCTCTGGACACAGAGAGAACGGTAGAAATAATTCCCTCTGCACAATTTGAATTGTGTTAAAATAGGCTACAGTGATTTTGTAGTTTTTTTTTTTTGTAGCAGCAGCCGTGAATTAAGCCAAGATATTGCCAGCGAGGACGAGTCTGCACCAGCTACAGCCCCTCTCATTAACGTTAATGCCACAGACGCACAATCTGCGTGCCATGTATGATGACAGCTCTCTGCCGGTTACAGAGGCTTGACCTTCTAAACAGCCTGTGGTGCTTATTTAGCCTGGATGCCAGCCGAACTTAGCCCTGCCCACAACATTTGAGGTCGGGAAGTTTGGTCTGGAATTGATCTGTTGTGGAGTAACTATGCTCGAACCAGAGCTGTTTGGACCAATCAAATTGTCAGGTCGGGCTTTATACGATGATGGACAGATGATCGACAGTAACGTAATCAACCACGTCACTAAAAAGCGCTTGGGTGGAATTCGTTTACAACAAAGGTGGCTGCCGCTGGAGATTTGATATGTGTAGATTCCGCCATTGCACAGTTTGTTTGTACTGTAGTTTGTATTGTTTTATTTCCTCTGCCTAGAAAATGGAAAATAGACCTATTTGAATTCAGGTCAGCACAATTATGTGCATTGGTTTAATTATTTTGCCCTCTCCGCCTGTAGCAAGTAGCCTACATTTCAATAAAAATAGTATGAATCTACATCCCTTGATGATATTATTTTTTTATATAGCCTGCCTATCAAACATTTTTGTGTAATAAGTACAATAATAAACGCGGAATATATTTGACCGGAACTTTTCCCATTTGACTGGTAAAATGAACCCTTGCAGGTCACATGGCTGGCACCAATTTTTTTTCTAGCGGAAACACTGGCAGCATGCAATGTTTATCTCACCGAAAGATTGCTGTCAGAGATGCACGAAATGAGCACTAGTCCAGAATACAGGACCTTCTTCCTGTATTTACATTCTTGCTCCCGCCCCCGACACATCTGACCAATAAGCAGAGTGAACGTTTGGTGAACAGCGTGGTTTGTAATGACGCATTTTGGTTCGCTTGTATTTTTCTCCGTGTGAAACGAATCCGAACCAACGGGAAAACGCTCCAAGTTTACAAACTCATCAACTGATTCGGACCTGACAGAACGGCGTGAAAACGCCCTTATTGTCACGTAGCGCTTGACTTGGGATTCATTTCCAACTGTGGTGTTCATATTCAAATTGTGGTCATGTAAATTTGAAAGTGATGCCTCCACAGTTCAGAAACTGTAGTTATTTATAGTAGACAATGTTCTTCTCTGCTATGACTCTGCATAGGCAAAATTACTTACTTAATGTACTGTGTGGGTGGGAGTAAACTGTAGCACATCAGTACCACTCTCTCTTCTCCACAAAGTCCTGTCCATCAAAAAAAAAAAGAAAGGGGCTGTCATTTTCTTTTATTCACTTTTAGTACAGTATTTCTTCCCAGCAGAGGGCTGAACATAAAGACAGCCAGCAGAGCACATGGAGCTGCTTTCAATATTGAACTCCCACAATGAGATCTGGTCTGTTCTGCCGAGGACTAATATGGTCAACTCAGTCTTAATCTGGTCAAGGGAAAGAGCTGTCAGACCACACAAATCGAAGAGCACGCAGTGTGTTCAGTTCGGCCCTGTTCTGTTTCTCTTAGCTCTCGCCAACCCATCTCCATTCTGTTCCATTCCATACCGTGCCGCGCCGTCTTGTCTGCCAGCGTGTCCTGCATGAAGGACAAACCTACGTGTGCTTGCCAGAAAGAAGCAGCACTGAGCATTTTACCGTTACATTATCCAGGACAAGCAGGGCTACTGACTCACCACTTATGAATGAGTCGGAGCGCTTCTGCTGTAAATCTGTCTGCTGCTTTGTGTGCACAGCATGTAAAGTAGGTATGATATGCGGTGCTTGGGTTCAAACGTGCTACTAGTGATTTCCCTTGATTTGTGCCACTGACTTGGTAATGAAAACACTAACAGTGAATTTATCTTGTATCAGGCTGCGATCAAGAGAGAGAGTGCAATGAGGGAGTGTGATGAAGCCACCGGAGCAGAGACCGACTATTATTAGCCGGCCAGTCTTCCGTTATTGTTAGTTTATTGTACGTTCTGGTCTAGTTATCCGGCAGACCGCACTTTGCTTGGCATGATGACCATCAAGCATTACTACAGTGCTGCCGGACCACAGTGGGTCATCTAGTTCAAACCATTTGACGGATCAAAAAGAGAGCAGCTCCTGTGTCTTGTCTAATCTTTGTACTCTGTGCTCTGTTGTTTCACCTTGTAACCTCTTCTGCTTTGTTGCTAATCTTTTTGCTTCTGTGCTGTCTTGTTCTGTTCTGCTTATGTTGTCTCTTTCTTTCAACATCGCAGGGTTTTTCCTGACTCAGAACTCAGAATGGGCCTGGGGGGGGTCCACGTACAGTAAAGGCAATTCTGTGTTACCTTATTTGACAGAGATCTATGCATATACCTGTGATTTCTGACAATTTGATAAACAAAAATGTGTATGTTCTGCTTGTTCAACGGTTGTATGGTAAACTGATCTTAAACACAGTAAGAGAGGATTTGAATTGCTATTTTAATTCTCAATTCTTTTTTTAGTTTGGTGCTGGTGATTTTCCTTTATGGCTGACTAAAACCGTTTTGGGGGGTGCCAAAAATTCCTCTATGCAGGAAAAACCCTGCATCAAGGCCAGGGGACTACTGATGAAAAATTGCCTTTTGGCTAATTCTGGAATGTTTAACCCACGTATAATCATGCCTTTTATCAATTTGCACTGCCTCCTTCTAAAATAAAGAGAAACTACTGAGTTTTCCACACTGAAACACACTTGTTAATGTTGTCCCCTCAGGGCCGTTGGTTCTGGCGGGTGCGTAGGAACAGGGTTCTGGATAACTACCCCATGCCCATCGGTCACTTCTGGAGGGGTCTGCCTGGAGACATAGACGCCGCCTATGAGAGACACGACGGCAGGTTCGTCTTCTTTAAAGGTAAGCAGCAAACACTCACGAGCACATGTTAGATGAATGAAGGATGGCATACTGGAGGAGAGTTGGGTGGTGCGTTTTTTGATTCACTTGCACTGCTCACACTGGTCTGCACCTCGCTGTGTGTACGTTCTCCAAGTTAGAAATTGTTGGTTTTGTAGCCGAAAACAAGCGCTGCATTGCCTGAAGTTGTTTAACCCTTGTGTTGTCTTCAGGTCAAATTTTACCCATTTTCAAAATGTATATATCAGAAATATGAGTTTCTTGTTAATTACCTAATTTTTAATTATCCAAAAATAACACAGATGATTCCATGCAACGCACTTCGCAAGTCCAACAAATGATCGGATCTCTACTCTCATTGAATTCTTTTTTTTAAATGTTTCGAAACACTATCTCAACTGAACGTTGACATATACCAGGGGTGGCCAACCAGTTCAGCATAAAGAGCCACAAAAAAACACGCACCATAACAAAAAGCCACACAACACATGCACGTCCATATTACAACAGTGACTTCCAGATCTAATGAAAGTCATAATACATAGCAGTTTTCATAGTTTTTTTTTTCTTACTTAGATTGACTCAGTGGGAAACCTGACAGTCTTTGTTATCCACAATCCTTTTTAGGTCTGGTTGTACTCGGTTGTGGCCACTCTTTCACTCATTTGTCACTAGAGGGGCTTTCAAACAATCAGCAGTAAAAGGGTTAATGATGAGGAAGGTGATCTGTGGCCACTTTTTTTTCCTCAGGTTGCAGAATCTGTCCATAAAAAAAACTCTGCTGCATTATTTTTTATTTTAAAATAATTGGCAAATGCATCATTCAAATGCTTTTTTTTTTTTTTAAACTTATCTGAAATGTTTCAAAAGTAAAAAAATAATCTACCAATAACACAGCCCCCAGCCACACAGTAAGAGCCTCAAAGGAGCAGGCAAAGAGCCGCATGTGGCTCAAGAGCCACAGGTCCACCACCCCTGACATATACCCTTCTGTGATTATCTTTTCTTTAATATTAGTCTAAATAATTCAAGTATTAGGTATCATTTCCTATAAATGAGGTTTATTGACCATAAATTCCAAAAATAAGTGTAAAACTAGTAATAACTTGGTGTTTGTGGTGTTTATACATGGTAGTGAAAAGAAGCGCTAAACGTCAAAAAAAGCGGCAGAAACATTGAAAAAAACATCCGAAAAAGTGTTGACCCAGGAGGTCTAGAGTCCGGATCGGGCCGAATTTTTCTGTCCGAGCCCGGCCCGCGTCCGACAGCCGAGACCAAACCCGGCCCGAGCCCAACAGGCATTAACAAATTTGTGTCCGAGCCCGAACCGAGCCCGACACAGGTTTCCATGCCTTAGGGAGGACGACGTTGAATGGGAGACAACACAAGGTTTTATGTTTGGGGCACATATTATATGGGGTATATTTATTGTTTATATTGGTTCCACATTGGCTAGATGGACCAATTGTGACACCAAAATGAAACATGGTTACTTGGACATAAGTCCATCATTTGAATTACTACCTTTTACCATACAGCCTAATGGGGGAGAAAATGAAATCATCACTCTAAAGACAGTTTACCTTTTATCATTTAGGTCACGGATTAAGTATTTAATCAAGTTTAATACGGCAGGAAACCTTTAATTATCATATTTCTTTAATGATGTAAAACAAATAATAAACCAAATTCTTGCATCTAAACTACATTTATTTTCATAAAAGTGGTCAACCAACTGACTCACATTCACCAATTCATCCATACGCGCCTTATGCCCCCCTCCAGTCCATCTGCTTTAGGGAATATGAATATGTTTCTATGTTTCTGGTTATTGTTGCTGTACAAACAGGCCTTGGCCTGTTCTAAATAATCTTCTTCTGGTATTATTATCTGTATCTTTTAGAGCATGACAGACTTCCAGAAGCAACAACAGCCTTTGAGAATATGTCCAATTTTGAAATTAGGATAGTAGCTGCCATACTGCATGCAGAAAAGTAACTAAATACAAACGTTGTGTCACAGCGCTGCTAAGCTTAAGAAGCAACAATGAACAACACCAGTGTCAGTTTCCTCTGCCATGCAAACAGCAGCGGTAGAACACAAGATCCAGCTTTTATCATAAAAAACTCTATTATTATTATTATATTTATACTATATAGTATTCGTCAGTCTGTCTTACATACAGTATGTAGCAGCATGTCAGCTCTTTAAGGAAAAATATTCTCCTCTCTTCATCTTTATAGATAAGATATTTAATTATTATTATTTTTTAGTTGTGCAGGTTTCATATCACGAGCATATGGAGCATAAGTATACCCTTTAACATTAATATACTCTCCTGCATAGAAAACCATCAACCATCTGGTTTGTTCTTTACAACCACAATACATTTATAATGCTACAGGGTAATTTCAAACCATTCTGACTTAATGCTTTCATGCATATATATATATATATATATATATATATTTTTTTTTTTCATCTTCTTCAGATTATGTTAAAGATATACACCCTCCACCTCCTTGAGAAAGTACATATAGTATAAATCTCTTTAAACACAGCTCATTATTTATACTTTGAGTCACCGAGAGCCGCTTGGCTTTTACAACGGTGGATAAAGTTTGTTGAATGAAAAAAGAAAGCTGAGTCTTTAGTGCGGCTCGACTCTGGGAGCTACAGGCTTTGGGGCAGCTGTTGATGATGAGGAGGATGATGTCATCGGCCAGCCTCTCACTGTGACACTTGGCTGCAAGCCATTAGCAAAGAGAGAACTAGAGAAATGAAGAGAAGGGGAGATAGAAGGGAGGAAGGAGTGGCAGACTTGAGAGCACATGAGAAGGGGGGAGAGAACACACAGAGCTTTAAATGGACCAATCAGATCAACTTGACTTTCTGTCAGCGTGAAGACAGCAGCCCTTTCTCAATCCGCATTTTAATTTCTGTACCCATTCTCATGGACTTGCGGCCTTGACTGGGCCAAGACTTGTCCAAATGCAAATGTGATGGATGGAATGGAATAAAAGTAAAGTGCTCTTGTTCTTGGAGATGCTTTGGGAGCAAAGTATCACAGCTAACAAACCCAAAACCAGCAGAGTCTACGGTTCAAATAAATGAAATCACTTTGCTTGTAAATGTCTCCTCGTATCACTTTTATTCAAGAAAAATACATTGTTTTATACATTTTTATTGCGCCCCTGACATTCTCTACGCGTGCTCCTTGGGGTAAATAAGTTACCGTCGAGCCCTGAAAAGGCCAGAGTTTAGACGCCACATATCTGCACACACTGTACATATTCTGCATTGACAAAATAACCGATTCCTCGCTGGTCAGCTGGCTGAATTGTAGAAGTGTAAACCAGGCAAAAAATGATTAATTTGCTTCTTTTACACAGCTGTTGGTTTACCCTGGGGGTTTCACAGCTGTTTTTATCCCACACAAGCCCAACTGTAAGAGAAACCAAACTGTTTATCCCTTTAGAAAAGCAACCGTCACACAGCAGGAAGGACTCAATTCCTTAGGTCACTGATGCACCCTGGCGCAGTTATGGAAAGTCATGGAATAAGTCATGGGATTTTACATCAGGGCTGAGCACCGCAGGGAGCCTGGGAAGCATTGCGTCAACCTCTTGTTCTCTCCAGATGCTGAGTGTAGAGCTTTCATTTGAGGTAGGCGGATTGAAGCCAAAAGGAGAGATATAATGGTGCCTGGAGGAACGGAGTCCCCCTGTCTGACACAGTAAAATCTGCTTCAGCCTGACGTGAGACAAGCCGCTCCTAATGGATAATTAGAAGCTCAACCAACACTCTTAAATCAATGATGTACTTGTTTCTGCTGTGGTTTTTGATTGCTATAATTTACAAGTGTGTAAATGCTGATTTGGTTTCTCTGATTGTTCTCATTGTTCTCTTTTTATTCCTCATTTAGTTTCAATTATTAATATATTCTGTGCCAGAAAATTAAATGTGTGCACACGAGCAGGATGTGTATGGGTACATCTGCTCCTGTATGTGGATGTGTGTGTAACCAAGTGTACGTGACCTATACAGTATGACTGTGTGTGCTAACATTTTCAAGATTCCATTAGGGTTATTAGTGGGGGGTGGATAGGGAATTAACTGATTTAAACACATGCAGCGGCTGTGGCTCAGGTGATAGAGCCGGTTCCTACCAATCGGAAGGTTGGTGGTTTGATCCCGGGCCCTGCAGTCACATGTCAAAGTTTCTTTGGGCAAAACACTGGACCCAGACTTACTCCCAATGCTGCACCAGCAGTGTGTGAATGTTTATCTGATGAGCAGGTGGCACCTTGTATGGCAGCCACAGTGTGTGACTAGTGAATAGTTCCTGTACTATGTCAAAGCACTTTGAGTAGTCGTTAAGACTAGAAAAGTGCTATATAAATACAGTCCATTTACTCTTCTCCTCTCCTCTTCTCAGGTAACAGATTCTGGCTTTTCAGGGAGGCTAACCTGGAACAGGGCTATCCATTGGAGCTGGTTGATTATGGTCAAGATATTCCCTACGACCGAATAGACACAGCCATCTGGTGGGAGCCATCCGGCTTCACTTACTTCTTTCAAGGAGACAGGTAACGTAGCCTGCAACCTGTCAGCAGCACATGAAACCCCTGTTGTTTACCCAGTATGCTAGTATATTATGTATTAGTATACCAGTAGTTTGATTAGCTCTGAAAGGTTAGACAGCCCCAGCTCGATCTCAATTACTATTATTCCACCAAATAAATTTAAAATGCATTGTGTATGCTCTCAAATTGTTTGGTCCAATGCTTTGGTTCATGACCTGATATTCCCATCAACCTCAGCTATACATTATGTCAGCTGTACTATGTTAGCATGCTAACATGCTAAAATAAGATGGATGGACATTATACTTGCAGAACATCAGCATGTTATCATTATAAATGTGAGTAGAGCTGTAATTGGGCCTTAAAAGTACTAACACCGACATTATTCAATTGTGCGCACGCACACAGCTCTTTTGCCTTTTGTCAAGAATGAGTCATCTATACTTTTCTTTTTTACATAATTTATTCATGACTAACGTAGGCTATAGGCCACTTGGAAGTTGGAACAAAGAAATAAAATAAGTCCTCCAGAAGCCAGTTTCCGTTTCACCTCCTCAGCATCCATTTTCGCGCTAATCGAAACGCATCACCTGACCGCTCATTTACCGCGCACGAGCACGTATAAAATGATTGCTTTAGATCAAATCATCACCCTGCCTAAACACAGCCTCACACAGCGGTTACACATTGGATTGATTTTGATAATTGATGTTTGATTTTAGCTTTAAAGAGCGTTCATGTGTATTTTTAATAATGTATACATTTAATGTTATTGTTGCCAACAAATATAGGCAGGAAATAAGTTCAAAAGATGATATCTATACAGTGTGAAGGGTTTATGTCTATCATCTGGAGTTTTGGGGTTTTTATTTCCATCTAATGATAGACCAAACGATTGAGATCTTATACAGTTATACTGTATGTTATGCATTGTCCTGTGAGTTTTAAGCTCTTAAGCTTAATTTTGTTGTTAACAAAGTTATAAAGTTCTGTGAACGATTGCCCTGCTGTAGAACAGAAATAACAAGTGTGTGCAAGGGTAACATATTTATGAAAATACTCATAGAAAAATTATTACGCTTTAGGTCTGCGATTCCAATAAGCCCTCGCTAAGCACAGTATGGCTGACTGACTTTCTAGTGCATTTACACTCGCAGCAGATTTGAATGTTCTGTGGAAACTGTACTGTTATATACACACAGCATAGAGGCCCACCGTGTACTGTACTGTGTAAGAAGTCTGCTCCTTTCTTGTTAAGACAGTTGTTAAAACGGTAATAACCATCTTCTCCGTCGCTGTCTGCAGGTACTGGCGCTTCAACGAGCAGTCACGCTTGGCTGACCGGGGCTACCCGAAACCAATCAGCGTCTGGGGAGCGTCAGTGCCCTCCTCTCCCAAGGGGGCCTTCCTCAGCGATGATGGAGGTGAGAAAAGAGGAGAGCTAACTGTGGGCGTGTGTGTGTGTGTGTGTGTGTGTGTGTAAAAAAGGGCAAGGAGGGGCTAGGGGCCGACAGAGACATGCCTGAAACAAAGAATCAGGGTGTGGTCATACAATCATCAGGAGAGAGAGGGGATGGCGTGTGTGAGAATTTCATCTACACGTGAAATGCTTTTTGCTTTGCTGTGCTTGGTTGGATTGAAAATAGAGAGGAGTCACGCAATCTCCAAGCAGTATGGATAAGTAAACACTTTTGAGTAAATTTTTGAAGCTATTATAGAATCAGTCTGACATTTTGAGAAATACAAATGATTTGCTTTCTTGCAGAGAGTTAGATGAGATGATTGAGACCGAGATTGAAAGTAGAGATGGCCCGATACCATTTTTTTCTTCCCGATTCCGATACCTGAACTTGCGAATCGGACGATACTGGGTACCGATCCGATACCAGTGTGTCGTATATTTTATTATAAATAAACTACTTTAACGTAGATTTTCTTTAGGGCTTTATTACGTGGTATCCAATCGGTGCATAAACTCCAGTACTTCCCGATACCGATACCAGCGTTTTAGGCAGTAAACTCTTGGCAAGAGTTAGGAAAATGTCCAACTATTCCTTCACATTGTATGTCGTCAAATGGTTACGCTGGCTGACACCTTCTGCTCTCCATGCCTTCTCCAGCCTACACCTTCTTCTACAAGGGTTCCAAGTACTGGAAGTTTGACAACCACCGCATGAAGAGCGAGCCAGGCTACCCCAAGTCCATCCTGAGAGACTTCATGGGCTGCAGCGTGGACCTGGACCAAGACAGAGACACGGACACAGACGCCGGACGCAAATACCCAGACGTGAACCGCCCGCCGTTCAACCCGGACGCAGACGGACGCGACGGCGACAAGGGCAAAGACCGCGAGGGGACGGACGGCGGCGGGACGGACAAAGACACGGGCAAAGGGTCGGACGGCGACAAAGACGAAGACGACCGCGAGGGACGCGAGGAGGACACCAACGAGGTGGACGTGGTGCTGAAGGTGGACGACAGCGAGGAGCGGACCATGAACATCCTGATGGTGACCATCCCGCTGGTCCTGCTGCTGTGCATCCTGGGGCTGATCTACGCCATCATCAACACGCTGCAGAGCAAAGGGGCGCCGCGGCTGCTGGTGCACTGCAAGCGCTCGCTGCAGGACTGGGTCTGACCCCTGACCTTAAGGGACACTGAACTATATGAACCTAAAGTTGGACCTTAGACACCACCCTCCTCTAATCCAAGCCTCTTCCCAGCGACCCGTCTGTCTACAGTCTCTGTGCTCAGTGGCTCCCGCAAACTGTGGTAGTAGATCCAATATCGTACTGACACACACACACACACACACACACACACACACACACTAGAAGCAAGCATAGATTATGTCTTACTTATACATACCCCCACACACACCACCCTAATCTCCTCCTGTCTCCCATGGTGCTCTACAATGCGTTGACTGTAGTCTATTTATATGAGAGAAGTTTGCACATTGTTTTTTTTCTTCATGTTTTGGTTCATTTTGTGTGACTTTATGTTGTTGTTATTATTATTTCTGAACCAGGAAGAGCGTTCTATTCTCTCTCCCATCTCTGCACCGCCTTCCTCCTTCCCCTGATCTCAGTAGGGTCTTTGTCCTCGCCGCCGCCGCCGCCGACTCCACATCTGCTTACATTATCACAGTTGCCGCAAAAGAAAGAAATGCAAAGGGTTCGAAACGAGAAAGCCATTTGTAGACAGACTACTACGCTTTAAGCAGGGCTCGGTAGCGTTCCTTCCCCCTTTCACCATCGTTGTCTTCTCCTTCGTCTTGCTCCATCTCTTCCCTTTGCTCTGCAGTACAGTGTGTCACACGGTGGGAGGTGAGCGAGAGAGAAACAGGGTTAAGTTACAACAGATATTTCGTGGCAGTTTACATTCAGAGGTATTTTGAGGCATTGAGCCTGGATATTATCCTCCCTTTGACTCCCTCTGACAGAGACTGGGCTGGGGGTGTATCTCTGAAGGTTGGAGGAGAATTTAGTATGTCGTCATACAGGCACCACTTTGGTTTTAAAGGATAATTCTAGTTTATTACGACTTCAATCTTATTTTGAATGGTAATTTCAACAGTAACAATAACACTGGACTCATCAAGTGAATTTCTGAGATCTGGGAATTAAATTAAAATAAATTTAAGCTATAGTGTCAAATCATAACAGGGGTTATCTCACTTTACAGATAGAGAAGGTCTAGGCCAAACTCTATAATTTACAGAGACCGAACAAAAAATGAAGACAGACGGTAAAATGATTACCACAGACCGTCTGTTGTAAACATTCAAGTTTACGTACCACCTTCCTGGTTCTACTTTGACCTACCACACTTGCCGTAGTTCTGTTCACACACAGCACACATATGTACAGCAAACTACACCCTCTGTCCTTAGACCCTCGATTCGGATAAGGAAACAAAACTTTAATGGGGGAAAGAGCCACGGTAGCTTTTTCCTAGTGCTTACAGTCTTTAAGACAAGTACAATGTTATAATAATAGATAGAAATTGTCCCAAGTTGTAATAAATAATAATTATCCTTTAAATTCTGACTACAGATGCCTTGTTTTCCTTCTGCTCACATAGTTGGACAATCGGTCTACCTTCTCTCTTTTCCTTATTTGGAAACCATTTAAAAACCTCTTTGGCTGAGAGGGTACTGACTTTAAAGGGGATCTCTTCCCTTAACTTTCATTTATGTGGCTTCCCTTCAGTCAACAATAAGACATTTTCTTTCCTTTCTGCAAGAGAGGAGACAGACTAATGGTTCATTTAAAAATGTCACCTCACTGTGAAATAACACAAGAGAAAGGGCATTCACTGCACATCACTGTGTGTGTGTGTGTGTGTGTGTGTGTGTGTGTGTGTGTGTGTGTGTGTGTGTGTGTGTGTGACATAAAACAAGAAAGGAACAAAGCAAAGCCATGGCCTTAAACGTAGGAACAGGATGTAACACCACACATGTAACAGCAGCGGCAGGGGGCAGCTAACGTACCGTTTCTAACGGACTTTTTTTACTGCTAGTGTTTTGTTCAAAGGACAATTTGAGGAACGTCACAGATGAGCCGCGGTCTATCTGTTGTAAAGATAATGTAGCTGTAAGCACCAGGGTGGGCTCGGGCCACGCAGGCTCTAATCCTCTTCATTAAAAAACAGCAGGTGTGTGCAAATGCTGTTAACCCCCGCAACCCCTAAACTAAACCTTGAACTCCCAAAACACTCTCCACTCCCCTTTCATCTCGCAAGATCAGAGATGGGTCGAAGGGGAGTGTGGGCACAGAAAGAATGTCCATCTTAACTACTCATTATATCTTAAAAATGTTTGATGTATTTTTTTCTGCTGTTCCTGGCAGCCATTGATTTCCATTTATTTTTGTAGAGAATGAAAATCACGCAAATTATTAAAATGCAAAAAATAATTCACTTGGATGGATCATACAACTCAACTACAAAGCAAGTGTTCTTTTAGAGTTTGCTTCAGTTTACTGTTTTTTATACTGTACAGAAATGAATGGAAACTAATGGCTGCCATGGAGACATACATCGAAAAAACAATGTTTAACTAAGAGTAAAACTATTCAACAAAGAGAAGATAATTTCCCTTGACCCATGTGAATACATGTTCAATAATGACAAACAAAGACATTAACCCATATTTCTGCGGCATAAGCAGCCCTTCATTTTCAAGACATTTAAAATGTGTAGCGGCAGTGGAAAATGTGAAATGATCTAATCATCGCTAGTTTCTAAATAAAAAGTCTGAGTTTAAAAAAGCAGCCTGATGAGGAGATGAGAGAGAGAGTGTGTAGGAGTGGACGGCTTTAGAGTGCAACTTCACATATGAATGGAAGGAAGGCTTATCGGAGGTAGCATTTGGAAGTAAGCTGCCAATCTGACCAGAGGGGGCATAGCTCAGCCGGCTCATGTTACAGATGTGGAAGGGGGTGGGGTGGCGGGGGGGTGAAGAGAGACTGAATTTCTTGTTGCTGAGACAAGGGAAGGGGGAGGGAGGCTGACCCCTGACTTGCTAAGCTTGGATCTCAGGAATAAGGAGGGTGTATAGAGAGAGAGACAGAGCAAGAGAGAGAGAGAGAGAGAGAAAGAACTTTGATGGCTCTATCCCGCTGGCAGTAGCTCATTACCCAAATTCTCCTGCTATCTCAACAACAGTTCCTGCCAAAGAGGAAACTTTTGCTTACAAGACAGAGTTTTTTCAGCAATACTTGCTGCAAGTGCTTCACTTGTAGTTGCGAATATACCCAGTTACATGTAGCTAAGTGGGATGTAACTAAGTACATTTACTCAAGTACTTTACCTGAGTCTTTTCTTTTTGTGCCACTTTCTCCTTCTACTCCGCTCCATTTGAGAGAGAAATATTGTACTTTTTACTCCACTACATTCACCTGACAGCTGTAGTTACTTTACAAAACACATGTAGTTTCTAAGATACAATGTCTTATTATAAATTAAACTACAATATAACAAACTACAGTTGGCTACAACTGATGATGATGATGATAAGTGAAGGATCTTAATACTTCTTCCACCACCGCTCACAGTGGCAGCTTCTTCCGTCCGCCGTTGACAGACAGTACCGATACACAACACGGCTGTTCCGTTACCTCCCCTCCAGCTAGGTGCAGACAGGTTGAGGTGAGACACCCACGCAGACAGGCGGTAGAGTTAACAGGACACTTAACTGCAAGGAAGAAAAAGGAAGAACGTAATAAGCCGTCACCAGAAGTCTAGAGATTGATCTGTGGCCAGTCAATAGCTGTTGCCAGGAAACGGTGTCCTGTGTCCATCGCTCACCTCCTCACCATCAGGGTTTGGGGGGGGTGGTGGGGGGAGGGTTGACGGACGTAGCTAATCAGCGTTAAAAGCACCCCCCTCCACCCCTCCTCTGTTCTCCCCTGTTCTTCCATTGGTCCTCCAGGCCCATCCGTGCTTAGACAGCCTAGTGTCTGGACAGGCTTAGAAAATGTCGACTCATTGTACTCGACACAGTATTGTGTGTACGGAGTTCTCGTTCATCAACCCCTCCTTTTCTCCACCGTGACTTCCACGCAGCAATCCCACTGGGAGTTACCCACTTCAAAAGCTAAAATAACCACTCAAAAGTAGAAAAAAAATGAAGTGTACCAGAGTTTTCTTTATTTGAAAAAACAGTTTCTGCGATCCGGCAGCTCGAGAGATTCTCTGTAGGGTGACACTGACAGGGAATCCTTGTCTTAGGACAGCAAGCACAAGAGAAAACTATTGAAAACGCTGGGAAAGAAAGCTGTCCACGCTGATTGATGCATGTGTGTGTGTGTGTGTGTGTGTGTGTGTGTGTGTGTGTGTGTGTGTGTGTGTCGAGGTGTTTAGTTAATCAGCTCTACTCTCCATAAGCGAAGGCTGGTTTCCTGACTGTAAATCTCCCACACTCTCTCTATCACCCCCCCCCCCCCACACACACACACACACACTCAGCCCAGCCCTGCCCACTAAGCCCGAGGGGATCATAATAACAACAATGGCCTTCTCTCTCTCTCCCTCTCCCTCTCTCAGAAACACACTCTCTTTCTCCTGCGCCTATTTTCCCTCTCCCTAATACACACACACACACACAAACACGTTATTGTCTTCCCCAACCTCACCTTCCTCCTCCCCCCTCCTTAGGAAACTAGTCCGGGCCAAGGTCCAGCCTCACACAGCAGAGCCTGTTTTTAGATCCAGCAACATCTAATAATGTGGAAGGATTCACTTCCAAACACCGTACCTAAGTTATTTTATGGTCATATTGCCCCCTCCCCGTTTGTTTTGGAGTTCATTGCCTCGATGCAAAGTTGAGGTTAGGTTAGGGCATCGCTGAGTTTCATCTCTCTCAGGATGGGTTTCTGTAAACACTGCATGTGAAGCGTTCCTTATTCAGCCCCGCTGTTTGCCTTTATACCTTGCTCTTTTTTTTGTCTTTTGTTTTTTGTTTATTTTAATGAACATCTCGGTTAAAAAATCTCCACAATCACTCAGAAGGCACGTACGCTTCTAGCCATGCCTGCGCTCTCCACTCTGTGCACTTGTGTTGTGTTTTTCAGCTTCCTGAGGTCACCGCGTATACCTGCACTTAATAACGGCAAGCTTCAAAAAGTCATTGCATCAGCCCTGTGCAAAGTCTAGCTCGGCAGGGGAAAACCGGATCAATAAATAACGGACTGAACAGGACAAAGGAGGAAAAAAAAATAAATAAATAAAGATCTGTCCAACGTGACATGCAGTACGACTGTGTTCTGTTTCACTTCCACTTGGGTCAACCTTGTGGCTTATTATGGCTGGAACCCAAAAGGATCGTGGGTTGTCCAGATGCTTCTCTCTTTTCCCAGCGTGCATCTCACCTTGCATTGACCCCCCCTCCCCCCACACCATCCACTCTGAAACCACTCATTTTAGCACCACTCGGCTAACTCGACTGCACGCCCCGGGGGGGACGAGACAGAAAAGACAGCTGACAAATGACTTTCAGCACCTGAGTGGGGACGAGTGCATCGGATCAGCTCTCACGGTGCTTCAGACAGGCATTGGAAGTCTTGAGCGGCCCCCGCTGCTTTCATCCACTAACCGCAGCTCCAGTAGAGAGTAGAGTCGGATGGATTCAGTTCTTTCTCACACTGACCGTCAGTAGTGGAACTTGGCATCTCACACTTGGCCTCTCTTCATTACTACCTGAGTAATGGTTCAGTGACTTTCAGAAGAAAAAAAACTTAACCATCGTCCTTGACTGGGATAAGAAAAAAAAAAGCAGCAGTCAATAAAAAACAGATGAGGTTATTGTTTATCTTTGATAATTGTCTTTTTTTGATTGTATTTTGTGCTTTTTTTTGTCTCTCCAAACTTGATAGGATATTTTTTTTGTTAATAACATTCCAATTCTCTTTTTTTTTGTTGATTGGTTGTTAGTGGGGTTTTTTTTCTGTAGAAAACGTAAGATTTTATACATTTGTGTTGTTGTGTGTTCACCTCTAGTTGAGTGTGTTAACAAAGCCATGCTGGGCATGTACACATTAAAAATTGCTCTGAAAATATGCTTTTTTGTAAGCTTTTTGTGCGCCGACTGTGACATGCTATGCTGTCTGAACTATCTGGAGAGAATTAGAGAATTGCAATTCTGCACACACATAGAGCACACCACACACACCCGTTGTTCTCTTCCTGCAGTGAGGTCACTGTCCATAGGGCCATGCTTCCTGTCTCACACGGGACAGGCAGCACAGCGGTCTTATGAAGCATGGGAGGCGGGGAGAGAGGGCTCTGGCTGATTGCCAGGAAGCCAAATGAGCAAAGAGGAAGTTAGCGAGCAGCCTGTAGAGCCTATAAGAAACTGACAGGGCAATGGTGTCATCACACTGAGCGGAAATTCATTGTTCACAGAACCGCAGGGCTTTTTTTGGTGATGGATTTGATCTAAACACCAAAATTACAGAACAGACAGCTGCTTTTAATGAGATGTTTTTGTGACTCCGACTAAGTTGTTACCAAAGACCGAAAATAAATGCAACACCTTCTCACATCCTGTTGCAGGCGTAATTGACACCAAATGAGTTATTTTGTCTTCGTCTGAGTCCTCGTGATCAGTAAATGGAGGAGCCTCTGAGGGCTGCAAGCTTTTGGAATGAAAAGGCATTCATCTCTGGGATGAAATAAAGAAAAGCAGACTTGCTAGTGACATGTCTTAAGGGGTAACCGTGTCTGACACATTCGTACCGAGTTAGTTCAGATGACAATGGTCCCCAGAGTACAAATCCTAACTTAACCTTTGTGTTGTCTTCCCGTCGTTTTGTGCACTTTTCCCGACATTTTGGGGGCTTTTTTCTATGCTTCCTTTTTTAAATGTTTCTGTCACTTTTTTTTTTTTTTTTTTTTAATTTATGGTCAATAAACCTAATTTAAATAGCATTATACCTAATTTATGAGTTTAAAAAAAGTGGAAATTATGATTTGTTTTAACTAATAGTTAACATCAGAGGATGTTAAGTGAAACCTTACGTCAAAGTTTAGTCAGGATACTGTTTTAAAACCATTTAAGTTTTTTAAATGCTATGAAATTGAATAAAACACCCAAAATTCAAGTAATCATTAATTTCGCCTGCCATGTACGTTGCATGGGTTCCATACAAGTACATCCATGCATCCATGTTATTTTTTGGGCAATTTGGTAGAAAGAAATCAATTTTTCTGATTTAAAAAAACTTTAAAAACTGGTCATATTTGACCTGAGGACAACCCGAGGGTTAAAGGATATACATATTGTCAACAGATCCCATAAAAATATGAAAAACCAACTATCCATTAGTCCATCTCTCCATACTTTCCGACTTCCCTACTCTGTTTGTGGTGCCCATTTGTTCCTACAGAAGACATGAACATTTAAAAAAACAAATAGGTCACAAATACATTATTTAATTTATTAACAAGAAGGGCACTCAGAGAGCACAGACCTCCGCCAAGGCATGCCCTCTCTAAAAATGTTAATGCAACGAGAATTTTCCCTCTTGGGAACTCATTTTTCCAATTATTTCGACACCACGTGAGTGCAGCAGAAATGCCCTAACAATGTTAACAAAAGAGAAACATAATTTGTGTATCTGCTAGTGTTAATTTTGTCACCTATTTTGAATTTAGTCTTAGTCTTGTGCCAAATGTCCTTGTTAGTTTTAGTCATATTTAGTCATTCACATATTATTTTTTTTGTTAGTCAAGTTTTAGTCGACTAAAAGTCTTGTCATTTTAGTCTAGTTGTAGTCAAAAGAGAACTCAATATATCTAACAAAAAAGAGAGCACAAAACGACTTAAAGAACGAGATTAAAGATTGGCTTGTTTATTGCTAAGGCCTCTCTCTCTCTCTCTCTCTCTCTCTCTCTCTCTCTCTCTCTCTCTCTCTCTCTCTCTCTCTCTCTCTACGGTGATTAGACTGCGTTTAAAGCGCAACTTTTCAAGCTGAGGCCTAGAAGCGTTCTATTAGTCTACATTCAAGTTAAAGTGGTTTGAGAAGTGGTTCAACTTAGAAATTGCTACTAACTACTCAGCTCTATACCTTGCATTACAGTGCTTAGCCTACATGTTTTAAGGATGAATCTAATTTGCTGATGTTTCTAGTTGTTAGCCTACATGCTACAAGGTGTAAAGGGGAATCTAACTCCATAAGGGAGTGAATGGACCTTTTTCCCAGCAGACATGTTGACTTGTCATAGTAGGAAAAGCACAGCTGAAATTGATAACCTTAACATTGGCTCAATTCCATCAAGTGTCCCTGTAAGATATTCCAGTGAGTCAGCATGCGCAATACCAGGACCTCTCCTAAGTGGAATGCAGCCATCATTAATGGTTTAATACCAGGACCTCTCCTAAGTGGAATGTAGCCATCATTAATGGTTTAATACCAGGGCCTCTCCTAAGTGGAATGCAGCCATCATTAATGGTTTAATACCAGGACCTCTCCTAAGTGGAATGCAGCCATCAGTAATGGTTTAATACCAGGGTCTCTCCTAAGTGGAATGCAGCCATCAGTAATGGTTTAATACCAGGGTCTCTCCTAAGTGGAATGCAGCCATCAGTAATGGTTTAATACCAGGGTCTCTCCTAAGTGGAATGCAGCCATCAGTAATGGTTTAATACCAGGGTCTCTCCTAAGTGGAATGCAGCCATCAGTAATGGTTTAATACCAGGGTCTCTCCTAAGTGGAATGCAGCCATCAGTAATGGTTTAATACCAGGGTCTCTCCTAAGTGGAATGCAGCCATCAGTAATGGTTTAATACCAGGGCCTCTCCTAAGTGGAATGCAGCCATCATTAATGGTTTGGAATACCAGTAATGGGTACCAGGGTCTCCTAAGTGGAATGCAGCCATCAGTAATGGTTTAATACCAGGGTCTCTCCTAAGTGGAATGCAGCCATCAGTAATGGTTTAATACCAGGGTCTCTCCTAAGTGGAATGCAGCCATCATTAATGGTTTAATACCAGGGTCTCTCCTAAGTGGAATGCAGCCATCAGTAATGGTTTAATACCAGGGTCTCTCCTAAGTGGAATGCAGCCATCATTAATGGTTTAATACCAGGGTCTCTCCTAAGTGGAATGCAGCCATCATTAATGGTTTAATACCAGGGTCTCTCCTAAGTGGAATGCAGCCATCAGTAATGGTTTTGAATACACCTGTGCTTTTCCTACTCTGACATGTCAACACGTCTGCCGTGAAAAAGGTCTATAAGTTTTGAGTATAAGGTGAAAGAAAAGGACAACATAAGTTTAAGTACTCCTCCACGACTCCTCCAAATCACAGAGAACACAGATGGGATGAGTTATATTTTTAATGTGCACAAAGTTTTGAACATGAGCAGAAATCTTGATCAAACACATCTGAAATATTACAGTCCAGGGGTTTATTAATTCATTAAAATGAATGAATGTATCATTGAGGTGAATAATTGTCATATGCACATTTAAGGAGGTTACTTCCCCAACAAAAGACGCAAAAGAGGAGGGAAGAATAAATGATGCTAGGCTACATGTGTGCTGACTCAGATGTAATTAGAAAAGACGATCCAAAGGAGAACGCAATACAGAATGCCTGAGAGCCTTATTGCAATATATTCCATTATGTTTTTGTGTTTTCAATTGCCCCCTATGTTTTCCTTTACATAAAGATATTTCCAGCATAAATTGATTCAGAAAAAGGTAGAAATAGGTGCATAAAAATTCACCTGAATGCAAGAAATGAAGTTTTTAATGTTCACATCATCAGTCACCACACAGATCTGGAAACAGAACCCTGGCCTTTGGGTTGTCAGGCAAGTTATGATTATGCCAAATGTTGGTGCCATCTAAATAACATTTACAAACTGGGCAGCTAAAATGAACATACACTGACTATTAACAAGCCAAATGCTGTTTTGCATTGCATTCAGTTTATTTAAATTGGTCCGGGCTAAGCCCAGACAGAACAGTAGAACAGCATTAATGACCATTACGGGTGCTTCGGTTGCTACAGAGGTATCTGACAAAATATACTGGAACTTCTTAGAATGAACTACTAACATCTAGATTAATTGAGTGTCTGTTTTGTTGCTGGTCACATGTCACAATATTGACTTGCTTGAGAAAGCAAGTGTCTGACTCTGTTATCACACTGGAGGATGGATACCAACCAGTGTACAAACTTTCCGTCTCCTAATGACCTACTTTTAGATGCGCTGTAAACCATTAACATAACTAGGTGCACTTTGTAAACAAACAACTTTAACGGAGCAGTTGGTGTGTGTATATGCGATCTCCGAGTACGTTGGCCTGTTTTGTGCCGTGTTTACATGCTTTTAATGCTTTCCTGCTGTGTAAGTCAGGCCTGGGTCTGGCCACGTTCATTGCTTGTTAAATCTATCTGCTACAGTTATCACCAGGTACACCCTGTGGAGTACCATAATTACTTCCAGTCATCTTGTTCCTCTGGGTAGAAAATAAACTCACTTTTAGACCTACAACACACACAAAAGTGAATGTGCACACATGCACGCGCGTGCACACACACACACACACACGCAGTTAATCACTTGCAGCTACAGCTAATGACTCAGCTGCAAATGTGGTGAAGCTGTACCACCTGTTTCAGAATATTTTGACAGTAATACACCTGTTGGGCATCCTGAGTGCTGTATACTATCCAGTCCCTCCAGAAAAACGCGATTATGCAATCGCATAATTCAATTCAATTTTATTTATAGTATCAAATCATAACAAGAGTTAATAATAATCTCAAGACACTTTACAGATAGAGTAGGTCTAGACCACACTCTATAATTTACAAAGCCCCAACAATTCTAATAATTCCCCCAAGAGCAAGCAGAGCGACAGTGGCGAGGAAAAACTCTCAGGAAGAAACCTCGGAGAGACCCAGGCTCTTGGGGATGTGATGAACAGTGTCAATAATAGAGACTTTAAAGATAATGGAATAGTGACTTCAAATGACAGTCGTAGTAGTTTATGTCATATCAGGGCGCTCGTTACAGGATGGACGTAGCAGGAAGCAGCAGGACACTGCAGGGCACCGCGGAGCTCAGCAGGGAGTGCAGCAGGACCACGGCGACAGCTGCAACCAGGATCTTGGTGCCAACGTTCTCCAAGAAAATATAAATCAAAACACAAGGACTCCGGGGAGTAAACTCCTCAGAGCCCGTTTCAATGCATATTCAGCCAAAGTCCGCATATTTATGCGGGGGCCGCATTTTTTCAAATACGCCACACTTTCATCGCATAAATTGGCGATTTAAGTATATGATGGTCGCCTGGCAAAAATGACACAGAAAATAACGAGGGACCCTGGTCACCCTCTTCATGGTAATTTGACTGGTAGGGTTATGGAACGTAGTGGTAGACTAAGGCCTCCTGTGACACCAACTAAGCAGTATGCTCTTTCTTTTATACCACACCAAGCACTTTAAACGTACATTTTTATCATTTCTGTACTATATTTATGGTCTGTTTGTATTATATTTATGCTCTATCTTTTTATGGGCGGGAATGAGCACTGTAATTTCCATTTCTATGGATGAAATAAACTTGACTTGAGGTTGGAGCCGCGGTATCACGGTCCCGCCCATTCACCCGCCTGACTCAATCGAGTCAATCACAGCTGTCAATCATGGCGTTACACTCTGTTTTTAATAGCATCAAATAACTAATTAGAACCAAACTCGTGAACAATGAAAACTTAAATATGCATGGAAAATGCATGGGAAAAATCTATTTGATGTGTACTTGTTTTTTTTTTGTTTGGCCCGTATCTGGTAACATGGAGGGGCGGGGTTCATGACTTACTGTCATACTGTCAGCCACCAGGGGGCGATCAACATGTTTTGGCTTCACTTTTGGGGAGCTGTCATTACTTTGTGCAATACTGCAAAATTTGGTATCGATCCGATACCAAGTAAATACAGGGCCAGTATCGCCGATACCGATAACGATAACGATAATGATACTTTTTAATAATTAAGGTGGATTAACTATCAACTAGCTAAATCTGAATGAATTTCCATGACCTTTAAGTGTTTATGTAATTGCACCTTTGGATATTAAAAGTTTAGTTTTCATTTGCTTGTAGAAATTTGTTGTGTTACCATCTTACAGCCATTTTACAAATTATACAGCTTGCCGTTGTTTCATTTATTTATTTTTTTTAAAGATGATTTTTTTGGGCTTTTATGGCCTTTAATTGATAGGATAGCTTGAAGACAGGAAAGGGGAGAGAGGGGGGATTCGAACCAGGGCCACTGCCAAGGACTTAGCCTACATGGGGCGCACACTCTACTGGGGGAGCTAGAGGTTGCCCCGTTGTTTCATTTTTGGCCTGAAAATGTAGCCACACAGCGCTCCTCTTCCTCTCTGCCATTCTTCTGCTCCGTCTCTGTCCTGCTCGTGTGTGTGTGTGAGCTGCTGGCCGCCGCCGGGGCCTGGCCGCGTGCTTGTTTGCCCGGCGCCGCTGAGTCACGTGACGGTACAACATCAAATCACAAGAGGGGGGAAGAGGAGCAAAGTGTACCTGATCCGCGCTGGGACAGGACCGGCCCAGACACAGACAGCCAGGTCGCCTCTTTGATGAAATACTGGTATTGATCGATACCGATGTTGGTATCGATATTATCGATATTTGGATCGATCCGTCCACCACTAGCTGTCATGTCGTCCATATTCAACCCAACTTTGGTTTTTAAACTAGATACCTGCAAAACAAATCACGATTCCAGTCAACCACATCAGAATTTTCTGTTAACACTAATAAACATATGTTGGCATGCTAATATGCTAAACTACGATGAATATGATAAAGAGTTTACCTGCTAAACATCAGCGTGTTAGCATTATCATTGTGAGCATGTTAGCATGGTGACATTAGCATTTAGCTCAACGTGTACCTACAGTATGTATCTCCTCAGATTACTCTTACTTAGTCTTGTTCAAATATTTTGAGCCACTTAAATGAAATTCCCTTTACCTCCACTGTGTTTCCCAGCTGGATTTAGCTTAACCTAGTCGAATAAAACCTTGACTCTTTAAATCTCTGATCCCTGGACCATGGTCCCACTTTTTTCACATTCAAAATTCTTCTGCTTATCAGGGGCTGGGTTGTGGTGGCAGCAGGCTAAGGTATTCCAAACGTCCCTCTCCCCAGCTCCTCCCGGGGGATCCCGAGGCATTGCCAGGCCAGATGAGATAGCCTATATAATCTCAGCAGTGGGTTCTGTGTCTACCCCAGGGTCCCATGACAGTTGGACGTGCCTCGAAAACCCCCAAAGCGAGGCACCCAGGAGGCTTCCTTATCAAATGACCAAACCACCTCAACTGGCTCCTTCCAAAGCAAAGGAACAGCGCCTCTACACCGAGCTCCCTCCAGATGTCTTTGGGAACCCAATCAACACCCACCACATTTATGAAAAATGTTGAAAATATTTTGGAAAGTAAAAAGTCTGAAAGTAATGTCATACAGCATGCATTGTAAGGCAATTCGGGGACATGTAAAAAAGATTGCATGTCTTTTAGTAGACAGAAGGAAATCTAAAAGACTCCAATGTTCTTTTATTGTACTTTTCTTTAGGTGTAACATAATTTATTTAGAGTAGCGGATTAGATTAGATGAAACTTTAATAAGTAATGGGGGTGATCTGAGGCAGCAGATAATGGGATACAGCAAAGAAAAACAACAATAGAGCAAATGTGCTTTCAGAGAAAAAAAAAAGCATCTAGGATGTAAATAATTAATCCTGTGACCATACAAAGATAGGAGATATGACAAAAATGAGCACAATATTTGTAATGTGAACCTAAATGAAGGTATATATGTGTATAAGTACTCTGCCATACACTCAAACACAGTTCAGCTGACCCGCCTCATAATGTTTTCTGGTGTGGGATGTAAAAATTCCTCACTATAAAAACAAAGTTTCCATTTGCTTTTCTCATCTCGGTCACATCCCCCCTTCCCTCCTTTACTTTTATTGTTTCACAGTGAGGTAATGTTGAGGTAACATATGGAGCATTAAAATATAGAGCTTGGTCCAGTGTGTTTTGGTGCTAGCTTTGGAACACACTGCCCCAGCACAGGAAGTGGACATTCTACTGCAAGGCAGCATGGTGTTACTGGAGGGATCGAAGACTTTTGGTCAGTGAAGGAGGGAAGCATGCACAGCAATAATTTAATTAACGCTTGTGTTGGCCATGCAACTTTTGGTTTTTCTGGGTCAAAATTTAAAATTGAAGCCATAAGAAGCTTTTGTCATTTTTTCTTATTTTTTTAAACAAATTTTTTAAGCTTTTCCCGACATTTTTGTCACCTTTTCCGACATTTTGTCACTTTCCGGAGTTCTTTGTCGATTTTTTTCTGCGCTTCTGGCGTTTTGGTTCTTAGTTTTTTCTGACATTTTTGTCACTTTTTTCAACGTTCTTTTATCAATTCTTTTCTTCCAATGTTATAAAATTGAATAAAACACCCACATTCAATGAAAGTAGTGAACTGATAATGAATTTTACTAGTGAAGAGCGTTATACGGAACCATCCACGTTATTATTCTTGACATATTTGGTTGAAAGAAAACCACATTTCTGATATAGAAACTTTATTTTTTTAAATTGGTCAAATTTGACCTGAGGAAAATAGGAAGGTTAAGCACGTCATTTATCAAGGACAACTCAAGATAAAGTGCAGGTGCTATGAAACTGTTAGCACTAACCTCCTGGAAGACTACATGTGGCATGAACACAGGACAAACTAAACCCAATCAAACCAAACCGAACCAAACTGGGTTGCAGAGGCAATCACTTTCATTCTGGCCAGGGCTGTCACATACGGCTGTAGAGACGTTTATGTCAAGCAATAGTTCTTTGTGGTTTTCATCATCTGGAATACGCCTCAAATCTTAAGGAAAAATGTACAAAATGTCACTGTTTCTTCAAAGTTGTTGGGATTTATTTATTTTTCATCTGGTGATAAAGCACGAATCAGAATCAGAATCAGCTTTATTGGCCAGGTTTGCGTAAACAAACAAGGAATTTGACTCCAGTTAATCTCTCAAAGTACAACACTTATAAAGAATAAAAACAGAAAGGACAGTAAGAAATAAAAAAAAAATACTGTTAAGTATACAGTATAACAATACAATAGAATTTACAAATTTACAAGAAATATACAATACCAATTGAAGAGAGGGAAGGAATAGTGCAGTATCAGTATAGTCTGAGATTTAAGATTTAAATATAGATATAATGCAAGGCAGTTTGGTGTCAACCAGACTTTGTTGTCAGCCCTGCAACTTCTTTCGCCTTGAACTTCCGGCGACTCTGTCTGTTCAGCTGTCAGTGTGAATGCTACTTACCCAGTCCTGCTCCTTCTTTCTGGGAAAGACACCAGGTGCACTAGCCTAATTAACCTATCAAGGGACATAGTGCAGTAGTACTCCCCCCCCTCCACCACCACCACCACCACCACCATATATAAACCCAGACATAAACTTTCCTTATCTACCTTGCAGACCTGTTTCCAGCTGTAATATAATTGAGCTTGAAGGGCTTTCAACGCTGGAAATCAATGCTAGGCCCACAATACGGCCAGCTAGAATTTTACCTCCAAACTTAACAGTAATAACAACGTGAAATCATCTTCAAATCATTAATATTATGGAAAAAATGAGTGAGAAAACATGTTTTCATTTAATTATTGGAAGGATGATTTATGGCAGTGGAAATAGTATATGACCTAACTGATGTAGATGTTTGCACATGGATTTGTACTTTGATGGTGGACATCTGTAACTGTTTGTTATTGTTTTTTGTTTATTTTTATATCTGTGACTGAACAAAATATGTTTGGCTATATGCCCAAAAAAGCAAATAAAGATTAAAGTAAAAAAAATCTTCAAATCACGGTGATCATGTCTGGCAGGAAAAAGCCGCATACAAATCGGAATTTATTTTATTCAAAAATAGAAAGCCTCCGAGAGGTCAGAAGCACTTTTGCAGCATTACACCCAGCATCATCATCAGATAAAAAAAATTAAATCTTAATGGAAATAAGTTGGATAACCTTTGTATTAGGGCAGTCAGACAGTATTATTACCTAAAAGTCGTATTTCTATGCCATTCTTCAAATGAGTAGGCCAACTGCCACTGCTTTATGTAATTACTGCAATTTATTTGAGATTTTTGACTTAGCATGCACCTGTGTAAAATCACAGATCCGACCCCTGTGTGCTTGACCCTGTGTAGAGAGGTCCAGCCCACTCAGCTGCTAAGGAAGCCCAGCTGGCCTCCAGCATGGACCCACAAACAGCACCAGGATGTACTCACTTCATCCCATCTGGACACACAAACATGCAAAGAATGCATGAATTAACATGTACAGGTGCAGAGTGCAGATGCATGCACGAGTACCTTGGAAACACACACACACACACACACACACACACACACACACACACACACACACAGGTGGGTGTCAATAGAGCACATTGTGTGGTGATGATAACAGATCCTTAGGGCTCGAATCGGTTTATTTTGATTATTAAAAAAATAAAACTACAAAAGTCTGACCCAAAATCTGACTAAAAATGTTTTTAATAAATAAATACCGTAATTTGCGGGCTTTGTGTTCTGAAGCGGTAGCGTGAAGATCTGTAAACATTTGGTTAAAATCTATAAAAACTGAAAACAACCAGCATTACAGATAGTGTCAGCGCATTCTCATGACCGAGTTTGTATGATATCGTACAAAAAGTTATGCACAACAATTTGTATGATAGCTTAATTACAGCTGGTCCAAGACAGCTACAGCAACCAGTCACGTGACAGTTCAGTTTATCCACAGAAAGGAGTCTGTGATGCCGGTACCGTTCACCGTAAGGTGACGGTCATGATAGCAGACGTGAGAGTTATGTTTACGCCCCTATGGTTAGAAAAAAAGTTTGGGGTTCGTGGAACACAAAGAGCTGTTTCCTGGGTAAAATTTTTGTGTTGAAATCAGGATTCGGTGCATTTCTAGTAATAAGTGGTACGGTAATTCCGTGGTTGGCACGGTTGCCCCACAGCAAGTTGGCACTGCAGAGTTCGATGCCCGGTCTGGGCAGGGCCTCTCTGTGTGGAGTTTGCATGTTCTCCCCGTATTTTCGTGGGTTCCCTCCGGGTGCTCCCATTTCCTCCTACCATAGAGACATGTATGCTAGGTAACTGGGAGTACAGTTAAAAATTAGCCGGCTGGCTAACACTGGCGCATTTAGAGAAATGTCGATTAATGTGCACTGTCCTCATAAAGAAAAAAGAAAGTGGAATACATACACATTACAGTGAATTACATACAACTTATCTTTCTGTACGAATGGTTGATGAGAACACCCTGATACTGTATGTGTTTATGTGTTAGTGTGGATTTGCGTGGCGGATTGGTCCCGTTGCTCCACAACGCTTCCACAGTCAGCCCGCCTCCCTTTTCCTGAGGGAAAGTTCTGACCTCAGCAGCTGAAGCTGAAAGGCAAGCAGACTTCCCACAATCCCTTGTGTTATGAACCTTTGACATCCACGGACCCAGGAGAGACGAGACATACAAGCAGGACAAGTATTCTCAAGATGAATCCTCTCTCGTATCTGTGAAGCTATGGTGTAAAGTATATATAAGGAAAATGAAGAAGTTTACAATTTGGCAACACAGTCTTTTTAAATGACTCATTTCACAATAATTACATAATTGTACGATTAAATTATGGTTTGATGAAACTGTAAGGGTAAAATCTATTTCCTTTGCCACAAGTCTTTTCAATTATTACACCCTTACATCACAGTATCCTAGATGAACCAAATATTCTCAACATCCTTTACCCTGTGAGGAACATTTGCAGGCTAGAAATATGAGATCTCCAATGCTCTACATTCATCGCACGCATCAAAATCCACAGGGAAATCGCTCAACAGTCATGGGAAGACTTACCTGGTCATCATGTTCTCCGGACTTTATATTATCCTCTCTAAACTTTTATCACATTCTACATCAACTCTCTGCAGCGGCTGATGTGTAGCACTGTGCGCTGACGTGCACTAAAAAGCTGAGACTACAAAGAGAACCCAGATGAGGTGGTGAGATTTAATGCAAACCTGCTGTGTCCGTGTATTTTATTATGATATGTAGTTCCCCCATATGCACAATAAAAGCTGTATCTGTGTGAGTGTGTGTTTACACTCTAATGGGCATGCATTAAGAACGTACACGCAGATAAAACCTGCAAAGAGTCTGGTTTCACGCTGATGTTAAACCAATTATCATAACAACCGGCAAGAAAGCTCATAACATTACGGGATGTAATAAAGTTAATGAGCAAAACATCACAAGGGACACATGGAGCGTGTATCTGTAGCTGTGTTTTGTGTGTGTGTGTGTGTGTGTGTGTGTGTGTGTGTGTGTGTGTGTTTGTGTTTGTGTGTACATGTGAGTGATTGCAGTGAGGGAAATGGATGAAGATGACCTCTTTGTTTGTGTAAGAGACCACTGTCTTCAGTTCAAATGAATCAAAGAAAGAGAAGAAAAGAAATGCCAATAAACCAGAGCAGGTTTTTCTCCCATCCCAGAATGCTGTGAGGACTAGCCAGACCCTCCTCCGCAGCGCTGTGGAGGATGGTCTGGCAAAGCGAGACTAGATCATGGTAGAATACATCTGATCCAATTTAAAATGCCAGTTAAAATGAAACGTAGTAATGTGGATGTTTTTTTTTTATTACGATGTGTTCTGTTAGTGTATTGTGATGAGTAGTGTGCGTGTGCATTTCTGTATTGTCACCATGTAAACTGTGTGGACCCCAGGAAGATGTTGCAATGCAAAAGCTAATGGGGATCTTAATAAACAAAAACTCCATATACACTAAAACAATAAAGATCTCAAAAGTAGAACTTGTTACAGTGCCACGCTACAAAACATGACCACGAGATAAGATCGTACCCTTTAGCTCCGACCTATTTAAAATATGTTTATTTTTATTTTGTTCCATTATTGGTCTTTGTTCCTCCATGGTTACTTTCAAATAGCATTTCTAAAAGGGCTTAGGCCTGTAAATGCATGCATGCATGCATGTTGTTGTGAGGGTGTGATATGTGTGTTTATTGCAGGTAATTCAGCTGAAAACACACACTCGATAAAGATACACTGAGCATCTGGATACAAGATTACTTAAACATTCCCTAACAGCTGTTAGGGTTGCACAAACACACAAACAAAGAAAGGCACACACCTACAGACACACAAAACCTTAATCTGGAGAAAATCTGCCTCCATCAGGGCAGGGATGTTTGGAGCTGAGTCAAAAGAGAGGCAGCATTATTGGGCCACACAGCAGGAAGGGAGCCCCTGGTCCAGGCCCTGGAGATGCCGTCATGTTTTCCAGGCAGCTGGAGCAGGAGTGGTGAGACGGGCTACTAACTAGCAGAAAACAAACAGATGCCAAATGGAAAATGGAATCGAAAGACCCACAAGTGCATGTGTGCGTTTGTGAGGAAATGAGAAACTTTTACACGCCAGGTGGTTTCCCAAGTGCCGTTGCTCTAATTCTGCTTTAAGGGGAAAAAAATTATTCATACTGGATAAATGCCAATAATGCATTAATGATCACTGATGACATTCAGGACAAGGACTCTTCATCAAGGACACTTCAACAGGATACATTGCTGCAGCTGGGTAGAACAACACTTTTGGACACTTATTATAAGATCAATACCAGGAGCACACGGATTCACACAATGTACAGAGTTTGTCCTGTACACACGCAAGAATGAAAAAAAAAAAAACATTTAAAGTAGGGAAGCTCATTCTGTCAGGTGGGAAATATTTGGAGATACAAATTCAATATGAGGTTCTCACTATTTTGAGATTTTAAGTTATTATTTTGAGATAATGTCTCATTATTTTGAGATACTAAGTCTATATTTAGAGAGACTAAGTCAATATTTTGAGATTATAAGTCAATATTTTAAAATGTCTCAAAATTAGTCAATATTTTGAGATACTAAATCAATATTTTGATGTACCAAGTCAATATTTGAGATTCTAAGTCAATATTTTAAAATGTCTCAATATCTTGAGATACAAAGTCAATATTTTGAGATACTAAGTCAATATTTTTAGATACTAAATCAGTATTTCAAATTTGCTCATTATTTTGAGATTCTAAGTCAATATTTTGAGATAGTCAATATTTTAAAGTTTCTCATTATTTTGAGATACTAAGTCAATATTTGGAGATACTAACTCAATATCTTTAGAGACCAAATCAGTATTTCAAATTTGCTCATTATTTTGAGATTCTAAGTCAATATTTTGAGATACTGAGTGTCATCTAAAAGTCTAAGACCCTGTAGAACCCGTGCTGTAACACCCATTTTTGAATAATCCAATCAAATGTAAGGATTTGATTTAAATCCCTCTTTATTAAAATAACATAGGCTACATTACTGATGCTGAATAAGTTTTTACACTCCTTTCTTACATTTCTGTTTGCGTGTGAAACAAACCAGATACATCTGTGTTAGTCAGTGAGCTTCAGACGAGGTAGGTGTATTTCTTAGTTTTGGAGAGAGCCAGACTAGCTGTTAATCCTGCCTCTAGTCTTTATGCTAACGTCATGTCATTGCCTCCTGGCTCAGGCTCCGTACTTAACCCCCAAACACAAGAGTGATACTGAGCGTGTCACCTAACTCTCGGCAAGACATCAAATAAGTTTATCTCTAAAAACGTCTTCTTTAAAAGTTGGTGATTTGCAATAAAAATGTGTTACCTTTCAAATAACTAAATTTTTCCTCCGACTCTGGATTTGGCATCCAATTTATCCAGAGACACGGATACAGGAAATACAAAAGAGATCCTTGAGGAGTGTCATCCAATTTCATTCTAGTCATTTTACATTGGGGATTATATCTACTGCTGCATGGCACAAGGCTTAAAAGCACAACACAGAGACGCACTGCACTTTCAGCATAAATAGATCCAAGTACTAACATCCTGTTTATGAGAAGCAATGGGTGTCAGAGAATATGGTTGTATTTTGAGAAATATTAGCATGAACAATACTGCCTGCTGCCATGACAGTACATTTTTGGACCACAGTATCATTTGTTAATGTGGATTAAAGCAAGCTTCCTAAAGGAACGCGTGATAATACATGTAGCTAATTGAATATTGCTGCTTTCTTCACTCACCTCTTTCTACAAGAATAGCTTCTAGTCTTTACACGCAGTAGTCAGACGGTGCTCACCGTCAGGCTGACAGTGAAAAGAACTCTTTTCAGCTTGGGCCTCTACATCTTAGCTCCCTTTCGGCACCATTTTCATCTTTTTTTTTTTTATGGCAGAATCACTTCTCGGCTCGCTTCATCTGCCTCTATCACTCCTGCTCATTCATCGCGCTGTCGAGGCGAGTCTGTTCTGTCTTCGTTTCAGCTTCTCCGTCAGATCCTGCCTGGGGCCACAAGGATTCCTGTGATAGCATTCTCAAAGTTAAGATATGCCTGCACACTGACACACATGAAAGGCGAGGCTGTAAGTCAGCCAGACAGAGAGTGAGCACAAGAGACTTGAAGTGATTGGTCCCTGTTGGCGGTTCAGATTCTATTTGCTTGATTTAAATTGTGAAATTTAAAAGTGCAAATGACAACGTAATGAAAAAACTATTCTCTTTCATTAATGTTTTTATAGACTGGAAATGAAAGTAAATGTCTGGTTTTGGAAATTCCTATTTCCTGACTCTTAATTGAACAAAAAAACCCCGTTTTGAGCCAAACCTGGCTTCAGAGATGTCCTTTGCTGTTTTCGATGTCAGCAACTCATTTTATCGAGCCAGTTGGTTGTCAGTCTCTTCTCACCCCCTCCCTGCATTGGTCTAACAACCACTGAGCCTTCTCTCATGTCAGAATAAATGATTATTGTGCAGAGCGACAGCAGTCTCATGTATTCCAGCCTCCGTCTCATCTCAGCCCAGGGCAATGGCTTCAGTCTTGATGCTCTCCTGACTGACTGAGTGGGCTGAGTAGGTGGCTGCTTTCTATCTGCCGTCTGCCTGCACGACTTTCTAACAGACTGACGAGGTTGATAAGCAGCTAAGCGTGGGTGTTATTTGGAGTTCAGGTTTTTTGCTTGCTGAGTGTCTGACGCTAGCCTCATTTCAATTCTACCCAACTGGTGAGTTTTACATGTAGTCCAACCCAGAGTTAGGCCTTTAGCAAGATGCGCACCTAAGGTGACAATAGAAATAAGCAAGACCTGCTGTGTTTCTGTCATTATATTCAGATTCTGACAATAGCAACGTGTGATTATTCCACACAAGTACATATATGTCTTAAGATCCCTTTCCCAGAAGCCAAATAAACACCCACTTGCATTTGGCTTTTGTCTTTTGTCTTCAGTGGGAAAGGTTACAATTGGCATTCATTCCCTGGACACATGACTCTGCGGTAGTAGTAGACAGGTATTTATCGACTCCCGCTCCGATCGCCAGTAATGGACACATGGCATCTGGGTGGTCACGCTAATTTACGATCCCTTTTCTGGCGCAATGCTATGACGTGCGTCGCTTCCGTCGGCCACAAATGCAGTCCATCTTTTATTAAAGATTATTTTGAATGAAAGGAGAGAGATAGGGGGGGTGACATGCAGCCATAGGCGCCGAAAATACTGAGCATCTGAGCAGACTGCCAGTAGGCTACATTCATTTAAAATTAAACAATGCAGTTGGTGCTAAGTGGAGCGTCTGTCATAGTGTGATTGGTTATGTTGGTAGCATTGATTCTTGATTCCCCACGAAGCTGATCGCGGTTACGTGTCAGTTAAACGTTTCATCTCCAATCCTATCTATGTTTGTGAGATGTGGCGCTGTCCTGAGTTGAAAGATGGTCTACTTTCTTATCAAGTTAATAAGCGTGTGTGTTCCTGTCAGCCGCCGTCCATTTCTTAAGGTTCTGAAATGCAAAAGAATTTTGACAACAATTTTATAAAGGGTGTGCACCTGTGAGCACCCAAGAAGGAAAAATTAAATCGGCGCCTATGCATGCAGCTAGGGGCTGCAGCTCAGAATCGAACCCCAGGACTGAGCCTTTGTACATGGGGCACACGCTCAACCAGGCGAGCTACCAAGTTGCCCCAATTCGGTCCATCCGTTCCCAAGCAGCAAATTATGACAATATATGCAATATCATTGTCATGGGGCAAGAGTATGCTTGTTTTGCTTCCATTGTTTTCAACAGCTGTTAACTATTATGTAGAGTCTGGGGCCATAAACAACATTTGATCCCATATTTTAAGCTGTACAATATTACTAAACACTTTAACATTTCATGTTGATTTTATTATTTTGGATAAATCTCTGCTCTAAAAATCCATCTCATTCCTCTCTGTTATGAAGGCTTCAGTATTGTTCATTTATAGTTTGCATTACATTTTGCGCCACAACTGCAAATAACAATTTGGTGTTGCTACAAATCAGGGTACATTTGTTATTGTAAAAAAAGTTCGGAGACTAGGATGCAATAACTAAATTAATAAATGTACAAGCAAAGGCATCATCAAACTACCACTCTTTAAATATGTCAAATTTGCACGTCTAAATTCACAGAAGGCATGCATACTTAATATGCAATATATTAAACTGTTCATTCTCAATCAGGCCCTTGCTGATAAACTGGCTGTTTGACCTGCTGGATGTGTGTCTGGCCCACTGGCTGCCGGCTGGTTGAATGGCAGCAATGTCCTCACACTGTGACCTAGCAAAATCTCATCCTTGAGATTGATAACCACATTGCTAGCAGAGCTGGAGGACAGTTACAGTAGAGGGGAATACCATTCCATAAGTTGTACATTAAACGCCAGAGGCAGTCCAGCTGAAAACCTGAAATCATTAGAAAGTTCAGCTTTGAAAAAGAAATGAGCTGTGTTTAGTTTTAGTTTACTGAATAGCAACTTAGGAAAGATTTTTTGCACACCTCTTTTTTTCGGCCAGGTGTGTAGGATGTGACCCAAAGTGGCAGATCAGAAGCTTAGAAAAAACAATGTTTCGGGACCGAAACGTTGTATTTCCTAAATAAATGATTGCTTGCGTAATGGTCAGTGTGTGAATAGCACGATTGTGAACTAAATCCAGACTCTGGTTCGTCTTATTGGATTGAGTTTGTTTATTATGCATACAATGAAGAGGCTGTCCCTGGGTTAGGGAGCTCCTATAATTTAAAATAATGCTTGAAGGAAAAGTTCCACATTTTGGGGAAAAGGCTATTTCACTTTCAAAGCAGAGAGAAACAGTTAGCCTGACTCACAAAATATCCCCCTACTGTACCTTGATAGCTATGTAACTGTGGCTAAACCAAACTCTTTTAATGGTATCTCTATGTCATGTACATTTAAATGTGACAACTAGTGCTGTCAAACGATTCAAATATTTAATCGCGATTAATCGCATGAATGTCATAGTTAACTTGCAATTAATCGCAATTAATTGCACATTTTTATCTATTCTAAATGTCCCTTGGTTTCTTTTTGTCCCATTATTTTTTCTCATTTGAATGCTCTTATCAACATGGAAAAGTGGATCGGCTCGCTTTGTGCTTTTGTGGCCTGGCTTTGATGAGGGGGTGGAGGATTCGCATCAGCTGTGTGCTCGGCCATCAGCTGTGCGCTCGGTCATCAGCTGTGCGCTCGGCCATCAGCTGTGCGCTCGGTCATCAGCTGTGCGCTCGGTCATCAGCTGTGCGCTCGGCCATCAGCTGTGCGCTCGGCCATCAGCTGTGCGCTCGGTCATTAGCTGTGCGCTCGGCCATCAGCTGTGCGCTCGGCCATCAGCTGTGCGCTCGGCCATCAGCTGTGCGCTCGGTCATCAGCTGTGCGCTCGGCCATCAGCTGTGCGCTCGGCCATCAGCTGTGCGCTCGGTCATCAGCTGTGCGCTCGGTCATCAGCTGTGTGCTCGGCCATCAGCTGTGTGCTCGGCCATCAAGTGGTATTTCAGACTGGACGTGCTGCGATGATAGCTCAGTTCCCAACGACAAAACACACAGATCACTTTGGTCTTGTCAATGGAACCATTTGGCAACTTTTTAAAAGTAAACTTTCCATTCAGAATCTTATTGGCTCCCATTTCAGTGTCTCGCGCTTGCAATCCACTCAAAACGTAACGTTAGCCTGCTACTCTCTGGTGTGTGCGGCGTGCCTGTTGTTTTGTTTCCGGTCTAGCTAGATCCGGTGTGGTGTTGTAGTTGTTCTAACATTACTAGTTGTTGCGACAGCATGTGAAAAAACTATAAAGTTTGCTAAGCCAAAAAGAATGTTAATCTCGCGATTAACTGAAAAACATTTACGCCGTTAAAATGGGTTTGCGTTAACGCCGTTAACGCGTTTAACTGACAGCACTAATGACAACTACAGTAAATAAGACTCTCGCAATAAGCCAGACTAAAAGTGAAACATAGAAACCTTCATAACAGAGGATTAAGATGGATTTTTAGAGCAGCGATGTATCAGAAACAAGAAGTGAACACATGTAGAAGTTTGGTGAGATTGCTATATACTGCAGTAATGAAAGTTGGCTTTTTTGGCTTTAGTGTAAAACCTTTTAGCTGAAATGTATTCAGCAACATTATGAACCTCCATCTATTATATTACAATATCATCATCTGGTCGAAATCCTACTCCCCTTAAAAAACAATAATGCAATTGTGTTCCCACTCAGGGTTGTAAAATAGAGTTCAAATCAGATGTAGCAGAGAGACAGCAAGTAAAAAAGATGGATGCGTCAGCACCAGTGGACATGAGAATGCACGCTGGGTGAAAATTAAATGAGACGCCACTATAAGAAAATCGCTGCCACCCCGGTTATTGTCTGTTGTATGGAATGTGTTTGCATTGGGTTTTGTATTGTGTTGTCTTGTTATTTTATCTGGCTCAGGAATGCAGACAGATAGTAAGTTAGCAAACACCTCCGTT
Source organism: Perca flavescens (assembly GCF_004354835.1). NCBI lineage: Eukaryota > Metazoa > Chordata > Actinopteri > Perciformes > Percidae > Perca > Perca flavescens. Next base: position 3,425,528 of record NC_041331.1, read on the forward strand.
ATGACCACTAACTCGCATCCCTGGGGTGATGCACTAACAAAACAATGTCAAATTCACACACACACACACACACACACACACACACACACACACACACACTAGGCAGCTCAGTAGATTTATAGGGCTATTTATCCTGCCAGTCGGCCGTCTGTCTAGTCCTTGTCTATTCTTGTCGTGCAGCTGTGGAGGTGGGGATTAAACCTCTTCCTGGATGATGCACACCACAAGTACATCTCACTTAATGAGAGAAGTACATGCCATTTAAATGTTACGCGGCTAGACCTGGCCAGAAATATTTGGTACTGAAGGTCGTGTTCTGCATGGTGCAACCACTGCACATGCTGAAGCAACCGGAGACAATTCATGGGAAATTGTGTTTCTCGGTTCCCCTGGGGGCACAGCGGGCTATAAGAGGCATATCGCACTGTCTGGTGCATGACCTTTCTCTTGTGTAATCTCTGCAACTCTCCTACTTTGTTTTCTTTCCAACAAGTTCTCCAAACCATATTACGATATAGGCTGTTTATTCCTACCCTCTAATACAACCCACGTGAGCATTTCACAGATCAGATTCCTTAACGGTGGCAGGATATATGACCTTATATCTAAACCAGAGAACATAACGGTGGCAGGTTGATTAGGTTTAGGCACAACAACTACTTGGTTATGTTTAGGAACCAACACTTATTAATGAAGTTTACAAAAAATGGTTTGGGTTAAAATCAGACGCCACTACACTTCCGATTATGCACGTGAAGCAGAATGTGACCTAGCTCAGTTTGTTCTCACGGTTTACTTTTAATTTTAAATAAATAAATAACAAACACTGGTCTGCTGGGTGAAAGTCCTGTGTTAGTTTGAACCCATTAAATGTCATTTAGCTGACATGTCATTTTTATCCAAAGTGACTTACAATTGCTATATATATGTCTGAGGCCGCACGCCTCAGGAGCAACTAGGGGTTAAGTGTCTTGCTCAGGGACACATTGGTTGATGTATCACAGTGGGATTCAAACCCGGGTCTCCCACGCCAAAAGTATGTGTTACATCCACTGCGCCATCCCCACCCCAACCTACCTTCTTACCTTCGTGTGAAAATTTGGCACTCTTATACTACGTCACCTTACTTCCTGCTTTGCTCCTGTTATAATTACTATGGCCTCTTGTGGGCCAGTTCCCTATAAATGTAAATAAAGGTCGTAATTTCTGCTTGAACAAACAACGTATGTAGGCGTTTTTCGGGGAAGGATAGTCTCTTTCTTTCTTTGTGTACGATCTAGTGCAGTGAAGCAATAACCCCCCCAATCATAGTGCTATTTCAAGCCCCGAGGCTCAAGCGACAGTTGTGGCAAGGTATGGCAATTTGCAAGAGATGTGGAAAAGATTACCTTAAGATGACCAGCACGTGAGATTTGTGCTTTTAAACAGTACAAACTGAGCAGTCGAGTTAAGAATGTCAAAAATTTGCCTTAGGATGTACGACCTCAACCACAAGCAGCCAAGAAATGGCCTCCCGCCTCAACAGAGGAATTACATCAAGTCTACATCCCTTAGGACATGGGATATTGTGCGTTGTAGACAAAGCCTTGTGTTTGTGGGACTTTCTGTCTTTGTCTGTGACTTGTTCTGTGGGTGTCTGCGTGTTTGAATTGCTTTGAGCTCATGTGATGTTTTCCCTGCTGGCTACAAGTCGCAGTTGTCTGACGGTGACTGACATAGCACTGTATGTGCCAGAAACTACTGGTACACCACCTTGTCTCTGACTTCACTGTGAAGCAAGGAACTTGAAGTCTTTAAAAGACGATCTTGCTGCCTGAAGACTCCTCCTTATGAATAATTCTGTCTGATTTTCCCTGAGTCTCTGTGTAAGGTAACTTGCACTGACACATACAAGACATAGAAATGTAGTTTTTTAGCTTCTCCCAGTTTAAATGTGCAGCCACAGAGGCCACTCTGATGTCATGCTGATTTAATGTGCATTAAGTGCTCTCGAGGAGTTTGAAATACTTGTTTAGCTTCATTTGTCACACTTCAGACATTGATGATAAAAATAATGAGGATGTTGCTAAGACAGGCTGACAAAGGCAACACCCCTTAAAAATAGTTCCTCGCATTTTTCTTTTCCTTTTTCAGATATACTCGGGGATTTGTGCATTAACTATTTTTGTTCCCTGAGCAGAGCACTTCCTCTCAGAATAGTTCAAACCTAAACGTAACAAGGGCTGTAACTGTTATAGCAATTATTAATGTTGCCTGGGAAGTTGATGATGGCATCCAAAAATGACCCGTAGGAACATAGGTGTGATTAAGAATAATAGGGTCAGACTTTGTCAAGACTATCTCACATGTCCATATGACACCCTTCACAGTATACATTGTCATTCCATTAATTGTTAAAGGGGCTGTTCTCGATATTCAACACATTAATATAGCAGCAAACAGCATTCGGGTTCGGATTCAGACAAATATTGGGCTTTTTGATGGGGTTTGGTTTCTGCTAAACCGTATGAATTTTTTCCACCAAACCGAACCCAACGCTTGCACTAGGCGTGCTACGCTGGTCGATGTAATGATGCTGCCGTTGATTATGGGAAGGTGTTTACGTAGGTGGAGCGTTCAATGCAGTAGGCTGTGAGAAATTGAAAATGGAACTCACAAGCAGAAAAAGCGCCGCCAGGCAGCACTCCCACCCGAAAGAAGGCGACCCAAGCCAAGCCAGAAGCCCAACTCGTAATGCAAACCAGTCCCACGGCGGCAAGGACCCTAAACACCATACAACATCGCCACTGCCAAAACACCCGCGCATGAAACATCCAAAAGAATACAAGCCGCGCATGAAGGAATCTACAGACAGCAGCCAAAACGTTTGTAGGCCTGTTAACCAGCCAAAAACTTGTAGGCCTGTTAACCAGACAGAGCCTCTCCCGGGCTGTCAGCCGTTCTCTCGGTAAATGAGTCTCCCTACAGCGGGAGCGGAGCGACCGAACGGCCCTCTGCTGCTCGTTAGCTAACGTTAGCTTTCTAATTTCACCCACCCAACATGCCTTCATCATACACTGGTTAGCGAAGATTTGCTAACCAAAATTGTCACTTATCTGGCGATAGCGATGTGCTTTCCTACGATGTGAAAAGAGCGTGTGAATTCAACATTAAGTTGTTACTTTTAGTTATTTTAGAGGCTGTGGACATTGTTTACTTCATTAATGTGTTTACTGTGTTAATGGACCGAGGATGGGAGGAGGATTCGGTATTCAGTTTCAGATTCAGCAGAATCTTCGGTATTTGTTTTGATAGCCATTCCGGCCGTGCATGCATGTTAGTGCATGTGACCGTGATAAAAAACGCAGGTATTTTACGTATTAGGGAACGGTCTGTGAGAGCCGTGTGGAGGTAATCCCAGCTCACTGTTTTATTTTTTTCATTATTTCAAGTACAGCCCTGTCACGGTTTGCACATTCAAAAGGAGGACCCTAATGTAGCTCAGCACAAATTCTTTCAGGAAGACCTAACAAATAATCAGTCTCTCCTAAAGCGAATCAGCGCTGGAGGCGTTCACCTTCTGATAAACCAATCAGGAACAGCCAAGGATTCCATAGGCCAATCACAGCGTCACAACACTGTTTTAGAAGCTGCTTCTCTGCCTGTGCTATCAGCTGTCATCGTCCCTCCTCCTCCCCTTGCACCTCCCGTCATAGTGGTTCTCCGGTTGTCGCTCCAGTGCCTCCTCGGTCTGGTCTTCCGGACCTTCTCCGCCACCACCGGTGTCTGGATTCCATCGGGGGGTTACATCATGGTTCCCTACTCCTATATTAAATGTATTAATATATTAAATGTATTAATATAACGATGGAGACACTGTACAGTACATGCTCTTGTACATTAAACCTTTTGCATATCTGCAAACAAGTCTCTCCTGATTGAAATGCAGTAGGCAGGTTGATAGAAGAAAGCAAGCTTTATAATTTAATAACAATAACTGGATCCAAAAACATGCGGTAAGGAGGTAATAAAGCACAGTCACAACCCTCTTTACATTGACCATTGGGTTTTCCTGAAAGGAGTGAGAGAGAGAGAGAGAGAGAGAGGGGGGGAGAGGGAGAGGGAGAAGGGGAGGGGGGCATTAATTGTCAATGCCCACTCAGAAACTACACAAAAGTTGTTGTTTTTATCCTAGTAATTCAGACGAAATATGAGTTGGTATTTACCTGATTAAGATTATCAGTCATCTGGATCAGCTTAGCGTATCTGGCCTCATTGACGTCATTCACATTTCCCTTCATCCCATAGAGGGAACAAATGAACTGTTCTGCTTTACACTGATTTGGTTCCTCTATGGAAGATAGTTTGCTGAAGAACTGGATCAGTGTCCCTGTAGTGTCTTTCTGAATAACCTCGAGTGCCTTTACTTTACCCTTTCTGTAAAATGCTGAGGTGAAGTCGCTGCCTGTAAATGCATGAAGGCCTGGCATTGCT